>NC_057808.1:405121185-405263610 GCF_018294505.1 Triticum aestivum
GGGGGGTGTTTAGTTTTTTCATTTAACTTTTTAACTTCTCTGTTTATCATTTTTAGCCTCAGTTTTGCATTTTCTTTTAGTACCAAATGAGTTTTGTTTTGAACAAAACTTGGCACATAAATCTAACACAATACCTTGAGATGGAATAAAAAGTTTGGGGTCAAGAGGAGTTGTCTAATCATTTTTAGAAATTTCAAAAGGCCAACTTTAAATGCCGCTGGACCACTAAATAACTTCCAGGAGCACTTTCGGAATCCAAAAGTGGTTGGTTCCAACATGACAAATACCTAGGGATTATTTGCCACACTTTGAACATTTTAGTTTTCAGGTTTGGCAAATATGAATTTTTGACTTTAGATTGGATTTGAATTTGAATTGTGATTTGGATCAAGTGAAGATTTGCAGCAGTAACATGATTACATGGCACCATTAACAGGGGATTACTGTAGCATGACACTGGGGGTGTTACAAATCTCCTCCACTACAAGAAATCTTGTCCCGAGATTTAAGGGGTGGAGTAAGGGGAAAAGACAAGGGAAGGACGGAGCTCAACACAATAAAGTTACCTGGGGAATATCTCAGTGAACATGGCAAGGAGGCATCTGTCGAGTTGAAATTCAAGAAAGTCATCGAGAGGAAGGTAAGAAGGTGCAATAAGAAGCTTCAATCGGGTAGGCAATCATTCGTTGCCTGAAACAGAGTGTGAAAGGGTTGCAGAGCGACGGGAATAAGTATTTTGTCTGATACCAGAATTGGTGATCTCTCGGAAGGTGGCTTGTGAATTACATACGATACCAAGCGTGAGGGACAACTTTGGAAAACAGGGATGTATAGGAGTCAGGTTTCGATCCTGTGAAATTGTGGGTTATGGGCCCACCATGTGGGTTGAAAGCAGGAAGGGTGCTAACATTTTGTACGGTCATGATAGCAAGGCAGGTCAGAGGATAGCCTGTCAGTTATGTTGGCAACAAAGTTTGGTACCAAGGGCGTGGGACGAAGAGAACCCTTTTCCTGCTCGTAAGACGAGGCAGACCAATAGGCAAAGTTCTCGTCCATCGGTGGTTACCGGAATGTCATCAACAATAGTAACAGGGTCTTACTGACAGAGTTGTACACCGAGGTGCTTACTTAAGCAGGGATTTATCTCTGCTTAGACAAGTTAGATTACAAGAAAAGTGAAACAAAACAATGGAAAGGAAAATGTGATTATTATGATAATCAGACCAGTGGAAAGGAAAGGTGTTTATACCCAAGTATTAGAGTATAACTTTCCCAAGGAAAGGCAGAGCATGATAGGGCTCCAAGTATTAAACCATTTAGACAAAGGGGAAAGGAATTTATGAGGTTTACCCATACAACGGTGTTTGGATAATTGATCAAGAACAGTTAGCATTGCGCTCCCAATGTTCTTGTTGATTGTTCAACGTACCACAGTCATGCTTCGAGGTAACATTAACATGGTGTTTCAAGCAAAATTGAATCTGCAGGTCACAAGAAGTACAAAGGAACAATTCCAAGAATGTCAAGGAATATAAGATATAATCAAAACATGACCAAATCTGTATTGGCAGGAAGTCAAGGATGGTGTCGATGACAACACGAATCATTGACGGGCAAGGATGGTATTTCTCCTCAAGAATTCGATTGATATTCTGGAAGAGCTCAGAATGTTGACGAGCATGACACAATTGTCGAGAGATTTCAGGAAGATGTAATCGACCGGCGATGACATGAAGTCAAAGGAATGATGAAGCGAATAGTTATTGGAACCACGGGTATGACACAAACTCGAAAGCAAGCTTGTTGTTCAAGGCGAAATGGTATAACGAGGAAGATCGATATAAGCTGAGCTCATCGTCGAAAATTCTGTTCCGGGAAGAAGGACCAGGTAGCACAGTTAAAATTTAGCACGATAATGACATAGCCGGCCAGGCTAGGAATGAGTTGAAGGATTATTAAACTCGTAAGCAATGAAAATTACTTAGAGTTATAGAATCAGAGTGCGGAATCGATTCAATCGATTCACTTATCGGTGTCCTTGAGTGATTAATAACTCAGATCCCGAGGGAAATCTGAAATTGATGAGAAGCAATTCTAGATGAAGACTCATAGGAAGTAACACACTTCTTTGATATTCTTGAGGTACCGGAGGGTAATACTCGAAGGAAGATCAAAATAGAGGTTGCGGAGATGCATTGATCTGCAAAAGACAAGTGCTTTAACTTGTCCGAGAAATGGAATTAAAGGGGAACAATCATGGTGAGAACCACAGTTGCAAAGGACCAAACATAGATACCATATGAACTTATAATAAGGGGATTATTATATCACAAGAAGCTTCCATGAAAAGTTCCACATTAGGTCCATGGGCATGAACACAAAGTTCAAGGTCGACTCCCACTTCTCCAATGTATAACCTCCCATTCGCTTCTCGTTTTTCAAAAATGACATTAGTTGTTGAAAGTTTTACCTCGTGCAATACCAGATAAGTATGACCCATGAAATATTCCGGGTTCATAGATATTAGGGAAGGCATAGGTTCAACCCCTCGGGGAGTCTTAGGAACATATACCATGAACTTCAGGAGTAATTAATAGAAGCTCGATAGCAGAGCATGGTTGGCAAAAAAAAAGAGGATACAATTTTACCAAAGGCATTATGTATCAGGGAAATAACTCACAAGAAATTTGGATGGTAAGGACACTGTTGGACGATAACTAATCAAAGGATCTAACAATCCATAACAGAGCTGACGTGAGCAAAGGCACACAACCAGAAGAAGAATCAATGCAAATGCATTAATTCAAAGCTCAAATGCAAAGGAATTAGCAAGGGATCAGAAGCAAACTCTCTGATTAAGGATGGTTAATAGAATAGACTTAGGGGTACAAGCGACGACAAATTGATTGATCGAGAACTAGCTCATGTCCGGGAAGACGTCTGAGCCGGAAAGATACTTTATAATGGCCAACCAATGATTGCTACTATTCACAACCATTTCGAATCGAGGGACTCTAGATTATAATGACAAGGGACGTCAATGAATACTGCTAGTCATATGGAATTAACCATAATGCAAGCAGGTAAGGAAAATCAAGAGTAGTAGGCTGCAGACGATTTTCAGAAGATCAGATAGCATTTCCAAGTATTTTGGAAAGCATATGAACAACTGAGGGTCAACGGACCCCGGGTAAGTGAATTATCCGCCATGCGAAAAGAAGCTGCAAAGTAGAAGGCACAAAGGATTCTTGGAACAAAGGAGAGTGTTAGTGGTAACTTGTGACAACAAGAGCAACTGGGGATGAAGGTACAAACAACAAGGATGTTATTCACGGGGATTATCGGTTGTTAGGAACTGCAAGTCAGTGGGCACAGGGTCTCGAGAAACATCGAGGAGTATCTGCAGAATCTTCTGGGGAAGCAAGCGATCATCGATAATGTCGGGGCTCTCCGAGAGGAAGTGGGTACGAGAACCTAATGTCAGAGTTAGTAAAATGTTTAACCCGAATAGACGAGAGATCAGAGTCCCAGAGTATAGATGAGGAATAAAAGATCCTAATACCACCCAATGGCGACGTGGGCCCGTAAGCCACACAGCCAAGTTAGTAAAATAGTTTTGGATGAATAGACTCAACTTCGACCAAGGAGTTCGAAAGGGGGGCTACCTATAGGCAGTCGACTCTGATACCAACTTGTGACGCCCTTGATTCAATCATACACTAATCATACACGCAAATGTGTACGATCAAGATCAAGGACTCACGGAAGATATCACAACACAACTCTAGACACAAATTAAAATAATACAAGCTTCATATTACAAGCCAGCGGCCTCGAGGGCTCGAATACATAAGCTCGAATACATAGGAGTCAGCGGAAGCAACCATATCTGAGTACATACATAAGTTTGACAAGTTTGCCTTAAGAAGACTAGCACAAAAGTAGCAATGATCGAAAAGGCAAGGCCTCCTGCCTGGGAGCCTCCTAACTACTCCTGGTCGTCGGCGGTCTCCACGTAGTAGTAGGCATCGACGGTGGCATCTGGCTCCTGGGCTCCGACATCTGGTTGCATCAACCGGAAAGAAGAAGAAAGGGGGAAAAGGGGGAGCGAAGCAACCGTGAGTACTCATCCAAAGTACTCGCAAGCAAGGATCTACACTACATATGAAACATTATCAAAGGAAGGCTGTTTATGTGGACTGGGCTGCAGAAAAGCCAGAATAGAGGGGAGAACCTAGTCCTATCGAAGACTAGCATCTTCTGGAAACCACCATCTTGCGGCAACAGGAGGGAGTAGAGTAACATAAAGTAAAGTAGTAGTAGTGTTATGAACCTCGTCCAGAGATCCTTTCTCGACTCCCTGCGAGAATGCAATCCGAGAGCCATACTATCCATTTCTCATATCCATGTCTCATCTCAAGTACCCAGTTCTAGTTGTATCGATCGGGATACAACTCCAAGTGTCTGTTACCGTAGGACAGGCTATCGATAGATGTTTTCTTCCATGCAGGGGTGCACCAACTTACCCACCACGCTCGATTAACTCTGGCTGGACACACTTTTCTGGGTCATGCCCGACCTCGGCCAAACAATACGCCGCAACCCGACCTAGGCTTAATAGAGAGGTCAGCACGCCGGACTAAACCTATGCCCCCAGGGGTCACGGGCCATCGCCCCGGGAACTCCTGCATGTTGCGTACGCGGCCGGTGAGCAGACCTAGCTACCTCATTAAAAAAGGCAGGTGCTTACCAGTCCAACCCGGCGCGCGCCGCTCAGTCGCTGACGTCTATTAAGCTTCGGCTGATGCATACGACGCAGAACGCCCATACTATGCCCACGTGATGGTTAGTGCTATCAGGCCAGAGGCCCCTCGGATCAAATATCCAAATCGTAGTGGATTAGGAACGCGCGGTAACAAGCAGAGACTCACGAAAGATGTGACCCCGTCGCCCCGTCTCGAGGACTTGCGGCAAGGGCTAGGAATGCCCGGCCATGCCTCGTAATTATCTCGCGGGAACCCTCCAGGTCAACCCGTCTCCACATCACTCGCGGGTACCCCTCAGGGTTGACCCGCCTTTCCTAGTAGCAGTGGTAAAGTTTTAGTATCCATGTGTCCAAACATCAAGGGGAAAACCCGAGGAATCACCCCCTGCGAATTCCACTCGATGTAATCATCAAGGTGAACGTAAGAGGGACCACCCTCGAGGTTCACACTTGAGGGGTTGCATGACAGAGTCGTATCGGAAGTTGTTAAGGAGGAAATCACCCTCGATGACCACGACCGAATAGCTACACTACAGGGTTAACATCAGAAGTGCTGAAGAGGTCTCACCCTCGGCACTCGATAATAACCGTGTAGCGTCGAGCAACTAAGGGGAAAGTGATGTGCGGTGCCGGGGCCTGGTCTTCGATCCCATTGATCGGGGCTTCAATGATGAAGCAGGGGCAACCAGGACAAGGTGGGGGTCACTGATGGATCACTAACCAACCTATACTAAGCAATTTAGGATAAGCAGGTAAGGTACAATGAGCATGTTACAAAAGCAGGCTATGCATCAGAATAGGAGCAAACAATAACAGTAGCAAAATCTAATGCAAGCATGAGAGAATGGAATGGGCGATATCAGGATGATCAAAGGGGGGGCTTGCCTGGTTGCTCTGGCAAGGAGGGGTCGCCGTCGATGTAGTTGATCACAGGGGCAGCATCGGTCTCGGGGTCTACCAAAGAGAAGAGGGGGAAGAAATAGTAAATATAAAGCAAATAGAGGTACCACTATGCATGACAAGACGATAAGCAGAACTAGGGTCGACCTAACGTAGTACTGCACGATATAGGTGAAGGGGGAGGTCAACTGGGAATGTTTTCCCGGTTCCAGACCTGTGTCAGACAGATGACCGGAGGGGAAAAGTTCTATGTTCAGATAGTTAGAGGCATCTGACAGATGAACTGACCGCGTATTCGGATTAGTTGGATTTTTCTGAACAACTTTCATGTAGAAAACATTTTCATCCGAGCTACGGATTATTTAATATTAAATTTCAAAGTTTTAGTTCATTTTTGGAATTAACAGAATTAACTTAATTAGAAAATGCCATTATGATGTCAGCATGATGTCATCAGTCAACCGTCTGTTGACTAGGTCAACAGATGCGTGGGTCCCTTTCGTCATTGTCTCAGACTACTAAACATGTTAGTTAGACTAACTAAGTGATTAGGTTAATTCATTTTAATTAGATTAGATAAACATGATTAATTAACTTAATTAACTCATTAATTAATTAATTGCTAATTTATTTATTTTAACATTTTCTATATTTTTTATCGTTCTGGGGTGTGGGGCCTGTTAGCCAGTGGCCTAGAGGGGCTAACGGGCACGCAGGCATGCGGGCGCTAGCGGGCGAACGTGGAGAGCCGGGACGGGCGCCAGCCCGCCCGATAAGGCGCTGCGAGGCGAGGCATGGTCGGCAGCGGCGACGCGTAGTGAGGCAACGACGGGCAGGGGCTGCGAAGTGGAACAGAGCGATGGCGCGGGGAGCCAGGCGGCGTGCGGGCAGCGGAGGAAGGCGACTGCGGCGAGCGGCAGCAGGGCATAGCGTGGCGCGTGCTCGCTCGGCGAGGCAGAGGCGAGGCAAGGAGTGTTGGGGAACGTAGTAATTTCAAAAAATTTCTACGCACACGCAAGATCATGGTGATGCATAGCAACGAGAGGGGAGAGTGATGTCCACATACCCTCGTAGACCGAAAGCGGAAGCGTTAACACAACGCGGTTGATGTAGTCGTATGTCTTCACGATCCGACCGATCAAGTACCAAACGGACGGCACCTCCGAGTTCAGCACACGTTCAGCTCGATGACGTCCCTCGAACTCCGATCCAGCCGAGTGTTGAGGGAGAGTTTCGTCAGCACGACGGCGTGTTGACAATGATGATGTTCTACCGACGCAGGGCTTCGCCTAAGCACCGCTACGATATTATCGAGGTGTAATATGGTGGAGAGGGGCACCGCACACGGATAAGAGATCAATGATCAATTGTTGTGTCTCTGGGGTGCCCCCTGCCCCCGTATATAAAGGAGCAAGGGGGGAGGCGGCCGGCCTAGGAGGAGGGCGCGCCAAGGGGGGAGTCCTACTCCCACCGGGAGTAGGACTCCTCCTTTCCTTGTTGGAGTAGGAAAAGGGAAGGGAGAAGGAGAAAGAAGGAAGGGGGCCCGCCCCCTCCCTAGTCCAATTGGGACTAGTCCATGGGGAGGGGTGCGGCCACCCTTTGGGGCCTTTCTCTCCTTTCCCGTATGGCCCATTAAGGCCCAATACGAATTCCCGTAACTCTCGCGTACTCCGAAAAATACCCGAATTACTCGGAACCTTTCCGAAGTCCGAATATAGTCGTCCAATATATCGATCTTTACGTCTCGGCCATTTCGAGACTCCTCGTCATGTCCCCGATCTCATCCGGGACTCCGAACTCCTTCGGTACATCAAAACACATAAACTCATAATATAACCGTCATCGTAACGTTAAGCGTGCGGACCCTACGGGTTCGAGAACTATGTAGACATGACCGAGACACCTCTCCGGTCAATAACCAATAGCGGAACCTGGATGCTCATATTGGCTCCCACATATTCTACGAAGATCTTTATCGGTCAGACCGCATAACAACATACGTTGTTCCCTTTGTCATCGGTACGTTACTTGCCGAGATTTGATCGTCGGTATCTCAATACCTAGTTCAATCTCGTTATCGGCAAGTCTCTTTACTCGTTCCGTAATACATCATCCCGCAACTAGCTCATTAGTTGCAATGCTTGCAAGGCTTATAGTGATGTGCATTACCGAGTGGGCCCAGAGATACCTCTCCTACAATCGCAGTGACAAATGCTAATCTCGAAATACGCCAACCCAACAAATACCTTCGGAGACACCTGTAGAGCACCTTTATAATCACCCAGTTACGTTGTGACATTTGGTATCACAAAAGTGTTCCTCCGGTAAACGGGAGTTGCATAATCTCATAGTCATAGGAACATGTATAAGTCATGAAGGAAGCAATAGCAACATACTAAACGATCGAGTGCTAAGCTAACGGAATGGGTCAAGTCAATCACATCATTCTCCTAATGATGTGATCCCGTTAATCAAATAACAGCTCATGTCTATGGCTAGGAAACATAACCATCTTTGATCAACGAGCTAGTCAAGTAGAGGCATACTAGTGACACTCTGTTTGTGTATGTATTCAGACATGTATCAAGTTTCCGGTTAATACAATTCTAGCATGAATAATAAACATTTATCATGATATAAGGAAATAAATAATAACTTTATTATTGCCTCTAGGGCATATTTCCTTCAGTCTCCCACTTGCACTAGAGTCAATAATCTAGTTCACATCGCCATGTGATTTAACATCAATAGTTCACATAACCATGTGATTAACACCCATAGTTCACATCGTCATGTGACCAACACCCAAAGGGTTTACTAGAGTCAGTAATCTAGTTCACATCGCTATGTGATTAACACCCAAAGAGTACTAAGGTGTGATCATGTTTTGCTTGTGAGATAATTTTAGTCAACGGGTCTGTCACATTCAGATCCGTAAGTATTTTGCAAATTTCTATGTCTACAATGCTCTGTACGGAGCTACTCTAGCTAATTGCTCCCACTTTCAATATGTATCTAGACCGAGACTTAGAGTCATCTAGATTAGTGTCAAAACTTGCATCGACGTAACCCTTTACGACGAACCTTTTGTCACTTCCATAATCGAGAAACATATCCTTATTCCAGTAAGGATAATTTTTGACCGCTGTCCAGTGATCTACTCCTAGATCACTATTGTACTCCCTTGCCAAAATCAGTGTAGGGTATACAATAGATATGGTACACAGCATGGCATACTTTATAGAACCTATGGCCGAGGCATAGGGAATGACTTTCATTCTTTTTCTATCTTCTACCGTGGTCGGGCTTTGAGTCTTACTCAATTTCACACGATGTAACACAGGCAAGAAACTCTTTCTTTGATTGTTCCATTTTGAACCACTTCAAAATCTTGTTAAGGTATGTACTCATTGAAAAAACTTATCAAGCGTCTTGATCTATCTCTATAGATCTTGATGCTCAATATGTAAGCAGCTTCACCGAGGTCTTTCTTTGAAAAACTCCTTTCAAACACCCCTTTATGCTTTGTAGAATAATTCTACATTATTTCCGATCAACAATATGTCATTCACATATACTTATCAGAAATGCTGTAGTGCTCCCACTCACTTTCTTGTAAATACAGGCTTCACTGCAAGTCTGTATAAAACTTTATCCTTTGATCAACTTATCAAAGCGTATATTCCAACTCCGAGATGCTTGCACCAGTCCATAGATGGATCGCTGGAGCTTGCATAGTTTGTTAGCACTTTTAGGATTGACAAAACCTCCTGGTTGCATCATATACAACTCTTTTTTAATAAATCCATTAAGGAATGCAGTTTTGTTTATCCATTTGCCATATTTCATAAAATGCGGCAATTGCTAATGATTCGGACAGACTTAAGCATAGATACGAGTGAGAAACTCTCATCGTAGTCAACACCTTAAACTTGTCGAAAACCTTGTGCGACAATTCTAGCTTTGTAGATAGTAACACTACTATCAGCGTCCGTCTTCCTCTTGAAGATCCATTTAATCTCAATGGCTTGCCGATCATTGGGCAAGTCAATCAAAGTCCATACTTTGTTCTCAAACATGGATCTCATCTCAGATTTCATGGCCTCAAGCCATTTTGCGGAATCTGGGCTCACCATCGCTTCTTCATAGTTCGTAGGTTTGTCATGGTCTAGTAACATAACCTCCAGAACAGGATTACCGTACCACTCTGGTGCGGATCTTACTCTGGTTGACCTATGAGGTTCAGTAATAACTTGATCTGAAGTTTCATGATCATCATCATTAACTTCCTCACTAATTGGTATAGGCGTCACAGAAACTGGTTTCTGCGATGAACTACTTTCCAATAAGGGAGCAGGTACAATTACCTCATCAAGTTCTACTTTCCTCCCACTCACTTCTTTCGAGAGAAACTCCTTCTCTAGAAAGGATCCATTCTTAGCAACGAATTTCTTGCCTTCGGATCTGTTATAGAAGGTGTACTCAACTGTCTCCTTTGGGTATCCTATGAAGACGCATTTTTCCGATTTGGGTTTGAGCTTATCAGGATGAAACTTTTTCACATAAGCATCGCAACCCCAAACTTTAAGAAACGACAACTTTGGTTTCTTGCCAAACCACAGTTCATAAGATGTCGTCTCAACGGATTTAGATGGTACCCTATTTAACGTGAATGCAGCTGTCTCTAATGCATAACCCCAAAACAATAGTGGTAGATCGGTAAGAGACATCATATATCGCACCATATCTAATAAAGCACGGTTATGATGTTCGGAGACACCATTACGCTGTGGTGTTCCAGGTGGCGTGAGTTGCGAAACTATTCCGCATTGTTTCAAATGAAGACCAAACTCGTAACTCAAATATTCTCCTCCACGATCAGATCGTAGAAACTTTATTTTCTTGTTACGATGATTTTCTACTTCACTCTGAAATTATATGAACTTTTCAAATGTTTCAGACTTTATGTTTCATTAAGTAGATATACCCATATCTGCTCAAATCATCTGTGAAGGTCAGAAAATAATGATATCTGCTACGAGCCTCAATATTCATCGGACCACATACATCTATATGTATGATTTCCAACAAATCTGTTGCTCTCTCCATAGTTCCAGAGAACGGCGTTTTAGTCATCTTGCCCATGAGGCACGGTTCGCAAGCATCAAGTGATTCATAATCAAGTGATTCCAAAATCCCATCAATATGGAGTTTCTTCATGCGCTTTACACCAATATGACCTAAACGGCAGTGCCACAAATAAGTTGCACTATCATTACTAACTTTGCATCTTTTGGCTTCAATATTATGAATATGTGTATCACTACGTCGAGATCCAACAAACCATTTTCGTTGGTGTGTATGACCATAGAAGGTTTTTATTCATGTAAACAGAACAACAATTGTTCTCTAACTTAAATTAATAACCGTATTGCAATAAACATGATCAAATCATATTCATGCTCAACGCAAACACCAAATAACACTTATTTAGTTTCAACACTAATCCCGAAAGTACAGGGAGTGTGCGATGATGATCATATCAATCTTGGAACTACTTCCAACACACATCGTCACCTCGCCTTTTTACTAGTCTTTGTTTATTCTGCAACTCCCGTTTTGAGTTACTACTCTTAGCAACTAAACCAGTATCAAATACCGAGGGGTTGCTATAAACACTAGTAAGTACACATCAATAACATGTATATCCAATATACCTTTGTTCACTTTGCCATCCTTCTTATCCACCAAATACTTGGGGCAGTTCCGCTTCCAGTGTCCTGTCCCTTTGTAGTAGAAGCACTTAGTCTCAAGCTTAGGTACAGACTTGGGCTTCTTCACTTGAGTAGCAACTTGCTTGCCATTCTTTTTGAAGTTCCCCTTCTATCCCTTTGCCCTTTTCTTGAAACTAGTGGCCTTTTTAACCATCAACACTTGATGCTCTTTCTTGATTTCTACCTTCGTCGATTTCAGCATCGCGAAGAGCTCGGGAATTACTTTCGTCATCCCTTACATACTATAGTTCATCACGAAGTTCTACTAACTTGGTGATGGTGACTAGAGAATTCTGTCAATCACTATTTTATCTGGAAGATTAACTCCACTTGATTCAAGCGATGTAGTACCCAGACAATCTGAGCACTTGCTCACTGCTTGAGCTATTCTCCTCCATCTTTTAGCTATAGAACTTGTTGGAGACTTCATATCTCTCAACTCGGGTATTTGCTTGAAATATTAACTTCAACTCCTGGAACATCTCATATGGTCCATGACGTTCAAAACGTCTTTGAAGTCCCGATTCTAAGCCGTTAAGCATGGTGCACTAAACTATCAAGTAGTCATCATATTGAGCTAGCCAAACATTCATAACATCTGCATCTGCTCCTGCAATTGGTCTGTGACCTAGCGGTGCATCAAGGACATAATTCTTCTGTGCAGCAATGAGGATAATCCTCAGATCACGGATCCAATCCGCATCTTTGCTACTAACATCTTTCAACATAATTTTTCACTAGGAACATATCAAAAATAAACACAGGGAAGCAACAACGCGAGCTATTGATCTACAACATAATTTGCAAAATAGTATCAGGACTAAGTTCATGATAAATTTAAGTTCAATTAATCATATTACTTAAGAACTCCCACTTAGATAGACATCCCTCTAATCTTCTAAGTGATCACGTGATCCATATCAACTAAACCATGTCTGATCATCACGTGAGATGGAGTAGTTTCAACGGTGAACATCACTATGTTGATCATATCTACTATATGATTCACGCTCGACCTTTCGGTCTTCGTGTTCCGAGGCCATATCTGCATATGCTAGGCTCGTCAAGTTTAACCTGAGTATTCCGCGTGTGCAACTGTTTTGCACCCGTTGTATTTGAACGTAGAGCCTATCACACCCGATCATCACGTGGTGTCTCAGCACGAAGAACTTTCGCAACGGTGCATACTCAGGGAGAACACTTTTATCTTGAAATTTTAGTGAGAGATCATCTTATAATGCTACCGTCAATCAAAGCAAGATAAGATGCATAAAAGATAAACATCACATGCAATCAATATAAGTGATATGATATGGCCATCATCATCTTGTGCTTGTGATCTCCATCTACGAAGCACCGTCATGATCACCATCGTCATCGGCGTGACACCTTGATCTCCATCGAAGCATCGTTGTCGTCTCGCCAACTATTGGTTCTACGACTATCGCTACCGCTTAGTGATAAAGTAAAAACAATTACATGGCGATTGCATTGCATACAATAAAGCGACAACCATATGGCTCCTGCCAGTTGCCGATAACTCGGTTACAAAACATGATCATCTCATACAATAAAATATAGCATCACGTCTTGACCATATCACATCACAACATGCCCTGCAAAAACAAGTTAGACGTCCTCTACTTTGTTGTTGCAAGTTTTACATGGCTGCTACGAGCTTAGCAAGAACCGTTCTTACCTACGCATCAAAACCACAACGATAGTTTGTCAAGTTGGTGCTGTTTTAACCTTCGCAAGGACCGGGCGTAGCCACACTCGGTTCAACTACAGTGAGAGAGACAGACACCCGCCAGTCACCTTTAAGCAACGAGTGCTCGCAACGGTGAAACCAGTCTCGCGTAAGCGTACGCGTAATGTCGGTCCGGGCCGCTTCATCTCGCAATACCGCCCAACCAAAGTATGACATGCTGGTAAGCAGTATGACTTATATCGCCCACAACTCACTTGTGTTCTACTCGTGCATAGCATCAACGCATAAAACCTGGCTCTGATACCACTGTTGGGGAACGTAGTAATTTCAAAAAAATTCTACGCACACGCAAGATCATGGTGATGCATAGCAACGAGAGGGGAGAGTGTTGTCCACATACCCTCGTAGACCGAAAGCGGAAGCGCTAACACAACGCGGTTGATGTAGTCGTACGTCTTCACGATCCGACCGATCAAGTACCGAACGCACGGCACCTTCGAGTTCAGCACACGTTCAACTCGATGACGTCCCTCGAACTCTGATCCAGCCGAGTGTTGAGGGAGAGTTTCGTCAGCACGACGGCGTGGTGACAATGATGATGTTCTACCGACGCAGGGCTTCGCCTAAGCACCGCTACGATATTATCGAGGTGTAATATGGTGGAGAGGGGCACCGCACACGGCTAAGAGATCAATGATCAATTGTTGTGTCTCTGGGGTGCCCCCCTGCCCCCGTATGTAAAGGAGCAAGGGGGGGAGGCGGCCGGCCTAGGAGGAGGGCGCGCCAAGGGGGGAGTCCTACTCCCACCGGGAGTAGGACTCCTCCTTTCCTTGTTGGAGTAGGAAAAGGGAAGGGAGAAGGAGAAAGAAGGAAGGGGGCGCCCCCCCTCCCTAGTCCAATTGGGACTAGTCCATGGGGAGGGGTGCGGCCACCCTTTGGGGCCTTTCTCTCCTTTCCCGTATGGCCCATTAAGGCAAATACGAATTCCCGTAACTCTCCGGTACTCCAAAAAATACCCAAATCACTCGGAACTTTTCCGAAGTCAGAATATAGTCGTCCAATATATCGATCTTTACGTCTCGGCCATTTCGAGACTCCTCGTCATGTCCCCGATCTCATCCGGGACTCCGAACTCCTTCGGTACATCAAAACACATAAACTCATAATATAACCGTCATCGTAACGTTAAGCGTGCGGACCCTACGGGTTCGAGAACTATGTAGACATGACCGAGACACCTCTCCAGTCAATAACCAATAGCGGAACCTGGATGCTCATATTGGCTCCCACATATTCTACGAAGATCTTTATCGGTCAGACCGCATAACAACATACGTTGTTCCCTTTGTCATCGGTATGTTACTTGCTCGAGATTTGATAGTCGGTATCTCAATACCTAGTTCAATCTCGTTACCGGCAAGCCTCTTTACTCGTTTCGTAATACATCATCCCGCAACTAGCTCATTAGTTGCAATGCTTGCAAGGCTTATAGTGATGTGCATTACCGAGTGGGCCCAGAGATACCTCTCCGACAATCGGAGTGACAAATCCTAATCTCGAAATACGCCAACCCAACAAGTACCTTCGGAGACACCTGTAGAGCACCTTTATAATCACCCAGTTACGTTGTGACGTTTGGTAGCACACAAAGTGTTCCTCCGGTAAACGGGAGTTGCATAATCTCATAGTCATAGGAACATGTATAAGTCATGAAGAAAGCAATAGCAACATACTAAACGATCGAGTGCTAAGCTAACGGAATGGGTCAAGTCAATCACATCATTCTCCTAATGATGTGATCCCGTTAATCAAATGACAGCTCATGTCTATGGCTAGGAAACATAACCATCTTTGATCAACGAGCTAGTCAAGTAGAGGCATACTAGTGACACTCTGTTTGTGTATGTATTCAGACATGTATCAAGTTTCCGGTTAATACAATTCTAGCATGAATAATAAACATTTATCATGATATAAGGAAATAAATAATAACTTTATTATTGCCTCTAGGGCATATTTCCTTCAGTCTCCCACTTGCACTAGAGTCAATAATCTAGTTCACATCGCCATGTGATTTAACATCAATAGTTCACATAACCATGTGATTAACACCCATAGTTCACATCGTCATGTGACCAACACCCAAAGGGTTTACTAGAGTCAGTAATCTAGTTCACATCGCTATGTGATTAACACCCAAAGAGTATTAAGGTGTGATCATGTTTTGCTTGTGAGATAATTTTAGTCAACGGGTCTGTCACATTCAGATCCGTAAGTATTTTGCAAATTTCTATGTCTACAATGCTCTGTACGGAGCTACTCTAGCTAATTGCTCCCACTTTCAATATGTATCTAGACCGAGACTTAGAGTCATCTAGATTAGTGTCAAAACGTGCATCGACGTAACCCTTTACGACGAACCTTTTGTCACTTCCATAATCGAGAAACATATCCTTATTCCAGTAAGGATAATTTTTGACCGCTGTCCAGTGATCTACTCCTAGATCACTATTGTACTCCCTTGCCAAAATCAGTGTAGGGTATACAATAGATATGGTACACAGCATGGCATACTTTATAGAACCTATGGCCGAGGCATAGGGAATGACTTTCATTCTTTTTCTATCTTCTACCGTGGTCGGGCTTTGAGTCTTACTCAATTTCACACGATGTAACACAGGCAAGAAACTCTTTCTTTGATTGTTCCATTTTGAACCACTTCAAAATCTTGTTAAGGTATGTACTCATTGAAAAAACTTATCAAGCGTCTTGATCTATCTCTATAGATCTTGATGCTCAATATGTAAGCAGCTTCACCGAGGTCTTTCTTTGAAAAACTCCTTTCAAACACCCCTTTATGCTTTGTAGAATAATTCTACATTATTTCCGATCAACAATATGTCATTCACATATACTTATCAGAAATGCTGTAGTGCTCCCACTCACTTTCTTGTAAATACAGGCTTCACTGCAAGTCTGTATAAAACTTTATCCTTTGATCAACTTATCAAAGCGTATATTCCAACTCCGAGATGCTTGCACCAGTCCATAGATGGATCGCTGGAGCTTGCATAGTTTGTTAGCACTTTTAGGATTGACAAAACCTCCTGGTTGCATCATATACAACTCTTTTTTAATAAATCCATTAAGGAATGCAGTTTTGTTTATCCATTTGCCATATTTCATAAAATGCGGCAATTGCTAATGATTCGGACAGACTTAAGCATAGATACGAGTGAGAAACTCTCATCGTAGTCAACACCTTAAACTTGTCGAAAACCTTTTGCGACAATTCTAGCTTTGTAGATAGTAACACTACTATCAGCGTCCGTCTTCCTCTTGAAGATCCATTTAATCTCAATGGCTTGCCGATCATTGGGCAAGTCAATCAAAGTCCATACTTTGTTCTCAAACATGGATCTCATCTCAGATTTCATGGCCTCAAGCCATTTTGCGAAATCTGGGCTCACCATCGCTTCTTCATAGTTCGTAGGTTTGTCATGGTCTAGTAACATAACCTCCAGAACAGGATTACCGTACCACTCTGGTGCGGATCTTACTCTGGTTGACCTACGAGGTTCAGTAATAACTTGATCTGAAGTTTCATGATCATCATCATTAACTTCCTCACTAATTGGTATAGGCGTGCCAAGGGTTAACCCGTAGGGTCCGCACGCTTAAAGTTCGGTGACAATTGTATTATGAGTTTTTGTGTTTTAATGTACCGAAGGTAGTTCGGAGTCCCGGCTGAGATCGGGGACATGACGAGGTGTCTCGAAATGGTCGAGATGTAAAGATCGATATATTGGACGACTATATTCGGACATCGGAAAGGTTCCGAGTGATTCGGGTTTTTTTTCGAAGTACCGGAGAGTTACGGGAATTCGTATTGGGCCTTAATGGGCCATACAGGAAAGGAGAGAAAGGCCTCAAAAGGTGGCCGCACCCCTCCCCATGGTCAGCTCCGAATTGGACTAGGGAAGGGGGCCGCCCCTTCCTTCCTTCTCTTTTTCCCTTCCCTTTTTCCTATTCCATGTGGGAGGAGGAATCCTACTAGGACTAGGGAGTCCTAGTAGGACTCCACACTTCTGGCGCGCCCTAGGGGCTGGCCGGCCTCCCCTCCTCCATCCTTTATATACGGGGGCAGGGGGCACCTCTAGACACAACAATTGATCTCTGGATCTCTTAGCCGTGTGCGGTGCCCCCCTCCACCAGATTCCACCTCGATCATATCATAGCGGTGCTTCGGCGAAGCCCTACGTCAGTAGCAACATCATCACCGTCATCACGCCGTCGTGCTGACGGAACTCTCTCGTGAAGCTCTGCTAGATCGGAGTTCGTGGGACGTCATCGAGCTGAACGTGTGCTGAACTCGGAGGTGCCGTACGTTCGGTACTTGGATTGGTCGGATCGTGAAGACGTACGACTACATCAACCGCATTGTGCTAACGCTTCTGCTTTCGGTCGACGAGGGTACGTGGAGACACTCTCCCCTCTCGTTGCTAAGCATCACCATGATTGTGTGTGTGCGTAGGAATTTTTTTGAAATTACTACGTTCCCCAACATGGTGCTAGACCATGACGAATCTACGAACTATGAGGAAGCGATGATGAGCCCAGATTCCACAAAATGGCTTGACGCCATGAAATCTGAGATAGGATCCATGTATGAGAACAAAGTATGGACTTTGGTTGACTTCCCCGATGATCAGCAAGCCATAGAGAATAAATGGATCTTCAAGAAGAAGACTAACGCTGATGGTAGTGTTACTGTCTACAAAGCTTGACTTGTCGCAAAAGGTTTTCGACAAGTTCAAGGAGTTGACTACGATGAGACTTTCTCACCCGGAGCGATGCTTAAGTCTGTCTGAATCATGTTAGCAATTGCCGTGTTTTATGATTTTGAAATCTGGCAAATGGACGTCAAAACAGCATTACTTAATGGATTTCTCAAAGAAGAGTTGTATATGATGCAACTAGAAGGTTTGATCGATCCTAAAGGTGCTAACAAAATGTGCAAGCTCCAGCGATCCATTTATGGACTGGTGCAAGCATCCCGGAGTTGGAATATACACTTTGATAGTGTGATCAAAGCATATGGTTTTATACAGACTTTCGGAGAAGCCTGCATTTACAAGAAAGTGAGTGGGAGCTCTCTAGCATTTCTAATATTATATGTGGATGGCATATTGTTGATTGGAAATGATATAAAATTTCTGGATAGCATATAAGAATACTTGAATAAGTGTTTTAATGAAAGACCTCAGTGAAGCTGCTTATATATTAGGCATCAAGATCTATAGAGATAGATCAAGATGCTTAATCGTACTTTCACAAAGCACATACCTTGATAAAGTTTTGAATAAATTCAAAATGGACCAGTCAAAGAAAGGGTTCTTGCCTATATTACAAGGTGTGAAGTTGAGTTAGACTCAATGCCCGACCACTGCAGAAGATAGAGAGAAAATGAAAGTGATTCCCTATGCTTCAGCCATAGGTTCTATCATGTGTGCAATGGTGTGTACCAGACCTAATGTGTGCCTTGATATAAGTCTAGCAGGGAGGTACCAAAGTAATCGAGGAGTGGATCACTTGAAAGAGGTCAAGAACATCCTGAAGTACCTGAAAAGGACTAAGGACATGTTTCTCGTTTATGGAGGTGACAAAGAGCTTGTCGTAAATGGTTACGTTGATGCTAGCTTTGACACTGATCCAGATGACTCTAAGTCACAAACCGGATACGTATTTATATTGAATGGTGGAGCTGTCAGTTGGTGCAGTTCCAAGCAAAGTGTCGTGGCGGGATCTACGTGTGAAGCGGAGTACATAGCTGCTTTGGAAGCAGCAAATGAAGGAGTCTGGATGAAGGAGTTCATATCCGATCTATGTGTAATACCTAGTGCATCGGGTCCAATGAAAATCTTTTGTGACAATACTGGAGCAATTGCCTTGGTGAAGGAATCCAGATTTCACAAAAGAACCAAACACATCAAGAGACGCTTCAACTCTATCCGTGATCAAGTCAAGGAGGGAGACATAGAGATTTGCAAAATACATACAGATCTGAATGTGGCAGATCCGTTGACTAAGCCTCTTCCACGAGCAAAACAAGATCAGCACCATGACTCCAAGGGTGTTGGAATCATTACACTGTAATCTAGATTATTGACTCTAGTGCAACTGGGAGACTGAAGGTAATTTTCCGTACATGCAATAATAAAGTTGTTATTTATATTTCCTTATTTCATGATAAATGTTTATTATTCATGCTAGAATTGTATTAACCGGAAACTTGATACATGTTTGGATACATAGACAAAACACCATATCCCTAGTAAGCCTCTACTAGACTAGCTCGTTAATCAAAGATGGTTAAGTTTCCTAACCATAGACATGTGTTGTCATTTGATGAACGGGATCACATCATTAGGAGAATGATGTGATGGACAAGACCCATCCGTTAGCTTAGCATAATGATCGTTAAGTTTTATTGCTATTGCTTTCTTCATGACTTATACATATTCCTTTGACTATGAGATTATGGAACTCCCGGATACCGGAGGAATACCTTGTGTGCTATCAAATGTCACAATGTAACTGGGTGATTATAAAGATGCTCTACAGGTATCTCCGAAGGTGTTTGTTGGCTTGGCATAGATCGAGATTAGGACTTGTCACTCCAAGTATTGGAGGGGTATCTCTGGGCCCTCTCGGTAGCTCATCATGATAAGCCTTGCAAGCAATGTGACTAATGAGTTAGTTACGAGATGATGCACTACGAAACGAGTAAAGAGACTCATAGGTTGATACGTCTCCAACGTATCTATAATTTTTTATTGTTCCCTGCTATTTTATTATCAATCTTGCATGTTTTATAATCATTTTATAGTCATTTTATATCATTTTTTGGTACTAACCTATTGACATAGTGCCAAGTGCCAGTTGCTGTTTTTTTCCATGTTTTTTACATCACAGGAAATCAACATCAAACGGAGTCCAAATGCCCCGAAACTATTTTTGTGATTTTTTATGGGCCAGAAGGAAGGCAATGGGCCCTGGTTGCACATGGGAAGTGCCCCGAGGGGGGCACAATACACCAGGGCACGCCAGGAGGCCCAGGCGCGCCCTGGTGGGTTTGCCCACCTCGGGTGCCCCCCAGACCGCCTATTTGCTCTATAAATACCCAAATATTCTAGAAACCCTAGGGAAGTCGACGAAATATTCATCAAGCCGCCACAGAGTCCAGAACCACCAGATCCAATCTGGACACCTTCTCGGATGGGGTTCACCATCTCCATTGGTGCCTCTCCGATGATGCGTGAGTAGTTCTTTGTAAAACTTTGGGTCCGTAGTTAGTAGCTAGATGGCTTCATGTCTCTCTCGCTGGTTCTCAATACAGTGGTCTCTTGGAGATCCATATGATGTAACTCTTTTGTGGTGTGTTTGTTGGGATCTGATGAACTTTGAGTTTATGATCAGTCATATCTTTTTGTATCCATGAAAGTTATTTGAGTTTATTTGATCTCTTATATGCATGATCTCTTATAGCCTCATATTTCTTCTCTGATATTTGGGTTTTGTTTGGCCAACTTGATCTATTTATCTTGCAATGGGAAGAGGTGCCCGGTAGTGGGTTCGATCTTACGGTGCTTGATCCCAGTGACAGAAGGGGAACCGACATGTATGTATCATTGCTACTAAGGATAAAAAGACGAGACCTATATCTACCCCCTTATAGATAACCGGATCTTGTCTACATCATGTCATCATTCTTATTGCATTACTCCGTTTTTCCATGAACTTAATACACTAGATGCATGCTGGATAGCGGTCGATGTGTGGAGTAATAGTAGTAGATGCAGGGTGGAGTCGGTCTACTAATCTTGGACGTGATGCCTATGTAATGATCATTGCCTTGATATCGTCATAATTATTTGAAGTTCTATCAATTGTCTAACGGTAATTTGTTTACCCAACGTTTGCTATTTTTCTCGAGAGAAGCCACTAGTGAAACCTACGGCCCCCGGGTCTTCTTCTTCATATATTTGCCTTGCAATCTATTTTTCCTTTGCATTTTTATTCAGATCTATTAAACCCAAAAACACAAAAATATCTGGCTGCACTTTATTTTATTTGCGATCTATTATTTCAATCTATTACAATTTTCCCCCGTCTTCGTGCCAATTTCTGGCACCGTACCCGAAAGGGATTGACAACCCCTTTAACACGTCGGGTTGCGAGTGGCTGTTATTTGTGTGCAGGGGCTGTTTACGTTTTGTTGCTTGGTTCTCCTACCGGTTCGATACCTTGGTTTCATTACTGAGTGAAATACCTACCGTTGTTGTGCTACATCATCCTCTCCTCTTGGGAGAAACACCAACGTAGTCTTGGCAAACACGCATCAAGGGAATTTCTGGCGCAGTTACCGGGGAGGATCTTCAACATATACCAAGTTCCTAATCCGAAATCTCATCTCCTTGCAAATTATTTGCCATTTGCCTCTCATTTTCCTGTCCCCCACTTCACAAAAATTTGCCGTTTTATTTGCCCTCTTTTTTGTTTGCCTTTTTCTCGTCAGATCTCATGTTTGCCTGTGTTGCCATGTGCCATCTATTTGCTTGCATCTTCGCTTGCTAAAAATATATTGTTATGGATCCTCATCCACTTGCTAATCTTTTCAAAAGATCCAATTATGATGAACCAATTGCTAGTGAATTGAGTGCACTAGATTATCTTTATGAAGTTTTGCTTGAGATTCGTGAATCTGAAAATTGTGATGAAGAAATTTATGTAGTGATTCATGATAGCTCCTTAAAAGAAAAGCATGATTGCAATGATTTTACTATAAATTCTATAAATGTCAATTGTGCTAATAATATGCAAAACCTGAAGCTTGCGCATGCTAATTTTGCTATGTCCACTACTTGTTGCAATGATAATGAGTGGGGTGATAATGATTCTTATGATCTTGAAAATTTATTTAAGTCTCATGATGAATATGTTTGTGATAATATTTAAAGTGGGTTTGGAAGAGTGTCAACTTTAGCTAAAAATAGTCCCACATATTTGGAGAGTGTTCAATCTTATGAAGTTTTTGATAAAAGTGGGCCTGGAGAGGTCATGACTTTATTTGATGATAATCCCACTATTTTGGAAGAGTGTCAACTTTGCATGCATGTAGCGATCCGACCTCAAACGGTCAAATCTCTATGCATAAGTGTCATCCCTGGATCGGTAATGCTGACACACATAGTACTTGAAGGATTTATAACACAGTGCAATCACACACTTATTACATCGAATGTCTGAAAAGAGAACTTATTACAATAATATGGCTTAAGGCCATCTAAATAAGATAACTGAGGAAGCATCGAAGGTATATGAGTCCATCAACTCCAACGGCATAGCTGAGTGCACGACAATGACCTAGCGCACCTTACTCTTCGTCTGAAAAGTCTGCAACATAATACGTTGCAGCCCGAAATGGGTTAGCACATGGAATATGCTGGCAAAATAACACTGTAGAGCAATGAAGAAGATAACAACTATATCTACATGCATATATGGCTGGTGGAGGCTCTATGGTTATTGTTTTTGCGTAAAGCCAATTTTTCCCTACTGCAAAGGAATATATTTTATTTAACTACAAAGTTGGTTGAAAACATTGAGAATGGAAACCTCATCTCAATCCCAAAATTAATAATCAGTAACCCAACAAATTAATTAAGTAAAGTGATGAGATCATCATAATAATTCAAGCACCAGATACTCAAGATGTCCATAACCGGGGACACGGCTAACCATGATTAGTTTATACACTTTGCAGAGGTTTGCGCACTTTTCCCCACAAGACTCGATCTCCTCCATTGAATTTCTCGCACTACATGATGTTTGAGAAATGGATGACCGAGACATAGTCTTTCAGAAGCATTAACTCTTCCGACGGGTAAACCGTACCACCTACATCCCCTACATCTGCTAGTTTACCACTGAAAGAGGTCACGCAACATACTCAACTATGCCAGAGCCCATAATGGCTTGTGGCTACACACGGAAGTTTCTAGCATGAATAATCTTATGATCCCTTTGAGCCTGGGTGGCAAACCATAGGATGATCACACGGATTCCCCGGGATCTCCTTGGACAACACTGGATTCCCCAGGTGCCCACAAACAATCCACCCAGATGTTTATTAGAGTACCACCTTAACTAAACCCTTAATTCATAATAATCTCTCACATCTGTCATGAATCACTCAAACCAAACAACGTCTACGAGCATAGCATAGCAGTGTGAGCATAACGCAGAAGTAACTCCCAGGGTTTGAAATAAAGGACAATAGGTTCTACCTCATCATCTACTTCCCAATACCCACATGTTATCAATCCTACTCATGCAATGTTTGAGGGTTGGAACTAATGCATAAAAACTGGGTAATAAAGGGATATGATCAAAGTGTTACTTGCCTTGCTGACGATCTGAAAACCCTAGTGACTCGTAGTAGCACGCTTCGCACTCCGGAAATTCTATCACAAACAAACAATAGCATCCATAAGCAATCAGGCATAGATGGAAGGGAAAACTCAAATAAAAGATCCAAACTGAAAATTCAACTGAAGAGCTTCGATTTGCAAAAAAGAATCAATCGAATCGGAGCTACGGAACAGAAACTACGATCAAAAGAAGTTCAAAATCAAATCTGCTTGAAACCAAGTTTTAATTTGTCAAAACAATGTTCAAGTTGATTAATAGGTAAGAAGGGTTCGAGACAAAGATTTTGGCGTTGGTTTCACTGGATTTGGACGTACGCTTAAAAACTTGCGAGGGTTTGATGATCAGGGGCTAATGTGCGATAAAAATAATCATGGATAGGTCCCTGGCCAAAAATAAAATAAAAAGAAAAACGCTAACGAACGAAAATGTTTGCAAACAGAGACCTTCGGGTGAACGTTCGCTAAATAGATCCGATCGGAAAAACCGAGAAAACCCTAACCCTAAAATAAAAGCGATCTAGAATGAAAACCGAAAAAAACCGGCGGCGGTTTTTTTACCGGTTCACGACGAAAACCGGCGGGTCAACGGCGGCGGGATCCCGGCGAGGCAGCGGCTTCGGCGGCAGCGTGCGGGCGGCGGTAGCAGGCGGCGGCGAGCGACGCGAGCGCCGGCGAGGTGCTGGTGCTGCTGCTTGGGGCGGCGGCGGCTCGATGGGGGGGGGAGGCGGCGGGCCTCGGCCCTATTTAAAGGCCGGGGGGCTACGACTTGGAGGAGGGGGCGCCGGGTCGGGGTCGGCCTCTGGAGGCGTGCCCCGGCCGGATTCGTCGGGCGGCAGCGGCGCGGACTCCTCGCGTGGGAGGAAGGCGGTGGCGGCGGCGACTTGGGGCAGCTGGGCTGGCGCGGCCCAGTTCGGTCGGCCCGAAAAGATTTTTTTAAATAAATTCCACAGAAGAAAAATCCTAATAAAATATAAAAAATTCTAAAAATGCCAAAAAAAATTCACCATCTAAATAAAATATTTAGAACAAAGTGAACATTTTTCTGGCCTAAGATGCAATTTTAAAAAATGCATTTTTTAATTAAAATAAAATAGGAATAAAAGTCCAAATAAATCAAATATTTGATTTTAAAGTTTTTCCTCCAATATTCCTCTGTCTTTGAAGAAGTCATATTATCTTCTCTCTTTTATTTTTGAATATTAGAAATATTTGGGGAGAAAAATTAATAAAACCAAATTGATCCTGTTTTCAAATTTGAGAAAAATTCAAATATGAAAATAAATGAAATCCCCAACTCTCTCCTCGGGTCCTTGAGTTGCTTAAGATTTCTAGGATCACAACCAAAATGCAAATAAAATAGGATATGCATATGATGACCTATGTATAACATCCAAATTGCAAATTGGGATGTTACAAACCTACCCTCCTTAAGATGAATCTCACCCTCGAGATTCGGGTTGGCTAGAAAATAGGTGTGGGTGGTCTTTCCGTAGGTCTTCCTCTCATTCCCAGGTGGCTTCATCCTCGATATGGTGGCTCCACAGAACTTTGTAAAACTTGATAACCATGCTGCGTGTAACTCGGCTGGCAAACTCGAGAATCTTGACGGGTTTCTCCTCGTAGGTCAGATCACTATCCAACTGAATTGCATCCAGGGGCACTGTATCTCTTAGAGGAATATCAGCCATCTCAGCGTGGCACTTCTTCAACTGGGAAACATGAAACACATCATGAACTCCTGGCAATCCTTCGGGTAACTCCAATTTGTAGGCCACTTCTCCCATACGCTCCAAAACTCGGTATGGTCCTACAAATCTCGGGGCTAACTTTCCCTTAACTCCAAATCGTTTAACTCCTCGCAGAGGTGACACACAAAGATATGCTTTGGCTCCAATTTCGTAGATTACCACCTTGTGTTTTGTATCCGCATAACTCTTCTGCCTAGGCTGAGCTACCTTCAGTCTGTCTCGAATTAACTTGACCTTCTCTTCAGACTCCTTAATTAAATCTGGTCCAAATAACTGACAGTCTCCAACTTCACCCCACATTAACGGTGTCCTGCACCTTCTTCCATACAAAGCTTCAAAATGTGCCATCCTCAAACTAGCTTGATTACTGATGTTGTATGAGAACTCTGCGTAGGGCAAATTATCATCCCAACTTGATCCATAATCTAGCGCACAGGCTCTTAGCATGTCCTCCAGAATCTGATTGACTCTCTCAGTCTGTCCATCTGTCTGCGGATGAAAGGCTGTACTGAACTCTAGCCTAGTACACAAAGTCTGGTGCAGCTGATTCCAAAACTTCGAGGTAAACTGCGTCCCTCTATCTGATACGATGGTCCTCGGAACTCCATGCAGACATACGATCCTGGTCATATATATCTTGACCAACTTCGCGCTTGTATATGTGGTTTTCACCGGGATAAAGTGAGCCACCTTGGTTAAGCGATCAACTACTACCCAGATAGAATCATATCCTGATCGGTTCCTTGGTAATCCGGTGATGAAATCCATGCCAAGCTTGTCCCACTTCCATTCAGGTATCGGCATAGGTTATAATAATCCTGCTGGCTTCTGATGTTCTGCCTTCACTCTCTGACATACATCACATATGGCTACATACTCGGCAATATCCTTCTTCATACCTGTCCACCAGAAACGCTCCTTTAAATCCAAATACATCTTGGTGTTTTCGGGGTGAATCGAGTATGGTGAGTCATGAGCCTCCTGAAGTATTAACTTCCTGATCTCTGAAGTATTGGGCACATAAACACGATCCTCAAACCATAAAGTTTCATGTTCATCCTCACGAAAACCTTTGTCTTTTCCTTTGCTCATCTTCTCCTTTATCTCAGCAATATCCTTATCATCCTTTTGAGCCTCCCGAATCTTTCCCAATAATGTAGACTGAACCTCCATTGCTGCAACAAAACCTCTTGGAACTATCTCCAAACGAAGTTTGTTGAGATCGACAAAACTCCTACAGCAATCCTCCGTTTATGAGGGTATTGACATAACTCTTCCGGCTCAAAGCGTCTGCTACGATATTGGCCTTTCCTAGATGATAACGCAACTTCATATCATAATCCTTTATAAGCTCCAACCATCTCCTCTGCCTGAGATTAGCTCCTTCTGAGTGAAAATGTACTTCAAAATCTTATGATCCATGTACACATCACAACGGTTTCCAATAAGAAAATGTATCCAGGTCTTGAGCGCATGTACTATGGCTGCTAACTCCAAATCATGCATGGCATAATTCAACTCATGCGGTCGAAGCTGACGTGAGGCATATGAAACAACTCTTCCATCTTGCATAAGTAACCCTCCAAGTCCTTGGCGAGAAGCATCGCAATACACTTGGAAATCCTTGCGTATGTAACCAAACAACGTCTATGAGCATAGCACAGCAGTGTAAGCATAACGCAGAAGTAACTCCCAGGGTTTGAAATAAAGGACAATAGGTTCTACCTCATCATCTACTTCCCTATACCCACATGTTATCAATCCTACTCATGCAATGGTTGAGGGTTGGAACTAATGCATAAAAACTGGGTAATAAAGGGATATGATCAAAGTGTTACTTGCCTTGCTGACGATCTGAAAACCCTAGTGACTCGTAGTAGCACGCTTCGCACTCCGGAAATTCTATCGCAAACAAACAATAGCATACATAAGCAATCCGGCATAGATGCAAGGGAAAACTCAAATAAAATATCCAAACAGAAAATTCAACTACAGAGCTTCGATTTGCAAAAAGAATCACTCGAATCGGAGCTACGGAACTAAAACTACGATAAAAAAAGTTCGAAATCAAATCTGCTTGAAACCAAGTTTTAATTTGTCAAAACCATGTTCAAGTTGATTAACTGGAAAGAGGGGTTCAAGAAAAAGATTTTGGCGTTGGTTTCATTGGATTTGGACAAACGGTTACAAAGTTGCGAGGGTTTGAAGATCAGGGGCTAATCTGTGATAAAAATAATAACGGATAGGTCCCTGGCGGAAAATAAAATAAAAAGAAAAAAGGTAACGAACGAACGTTCGCTGACAGAGACAAAAGAATGAAAACGTTTGCAAACAGAGACGTTCGGGTGAACGTTCGCTAAATAGATCTGATCGGAAAAACCGAGAAAAACAGAGAAAACCCTAACCCTAAATAAAACCGATCTAGAACGAAAACAAAAAAAATCGGCAGCAGTTTTTTTACCGGTTCACGACGAAAACCGGCGGGTTAACGACGGCGGGATCCCGGCGAGGCGGCGGCGCGAGCGGGCGGCGGCGTCGGCGTGTGGGCGGCGCTAGCGGGCTGCGGTGAGCGGCGCGGCAGGCGGCGGCAGGGTGGTGGTGGTGCCGCTGCTTGGGGTGGCGGTGGCGGCTCGATAGGGAGAAGGCGGCGGGCATCGGCCCTATTTAAAGGCCAGGGGGCTTTGGCTTGGAGGAGGGGGCGCCAGGTCGGGGTCGGCCTCGGGAGGCGTGCCCCAGCGGACTCCTCGCGCGGGAGGAAGGCAGTGGCGGCGGCGACTTGGGCCGGCTAGGCTGGGCGCGGCCCAGTTCGGTCGGTCCGAAAAGATTTTTTTTAATAAATTCCGCCGACGAAAAATCGTAATAAAATATAAAAAATTCTAAAAATGTCAAAAACAATTTTCACCGTCTACATAAATTTTTTTGGAACAAAGTGAACATTTTTCTGTCCTAAGATGCGATATTCAAAAATGCATTTTTTTCTAATTCAAATAAAATAGCAATAAAAATCCAAATAAATCAAAGATTTGATTTTAAAGTTTTTCCTCCAATATTCCTCTCTATTTGAAGAAGTCATATTATCTTCTCTCTTTATTTTTGAATATTAGAAATATTTCGAGCGAAAAATTATTAAAACCAAATTGATCCTCTTTTCAAATTTGAGAAAAAATCAAATATGAAAATAAATGAAAAACCCAACTGTCGGAGTAAATGGCCACGGGTAGCCTAACCGACTGCCCCTGGTTCTTCTGAAAAAATTATCAGGCCTTCGGGCCTCCAAGCACTCCGAGCATTGGGCCGCCTTCCCGGGCCGGCTACCTCTGAAGCCGACTCCCGGAAGGCGACCCAGCCTCACCAACTCCTCCCAGAGCGACTACGGGGTGGCCGACTCCAAGAAGCCGGCCAAGAAGGACGCCGACTCCTAGGAGCTGGCCGAGACCACAACCACTCCAAGCCACTCCCACATAACGGCGACACGACGGGGTGTGGCCACAGTGCGGCCCACTACCCCCGAAGCCCGAGGCGGGCGTGGATACAGGAGGCCGTACGGGACGGACATCTCCCGTGCGGCTTGGCACTGTAGCCATCCTGGCCTCGACGTCACCCACGACCGACTCCCGTACGGCCCGCGGGCGGCGGGCCCCTTCAGCCAGAGAGAGGCGTGAAGGCGCCCCGGCCTTTCCCAGTCGGCCAAGAGCGTAGCCGGCCTCCAGAAGCCAGCTACTCCCTTCCTCGAAGCAGGAGCCCCATTAAGGAGACAAGACGAGGTAAGCCTACAGTGATAGCCCCCGAGGCGGCCCACTATAGCCACGCTTACCTCGACAAAGCCCTCGTCATCACAGGCGAGGCAACAGTAAGCAGCCGCCGACAAGACCCTAGGCGGTGGGGCCGGCCTGTCGACCAAGTAGCCGGCAGCCGGCGGGACCCACCAGCCGGCGGGACCCAGCAGCCGGCGGAGAAGCCGGCAAGCGTAGACACTGACGGCTGGGACCAGACCCAGCCGGATTACCATTGTACCCCCGGGGGGTAGGCCTATATAAACCCCCCGGAGCACCCATGCAAAGGGTTCGCCACCAAGCATAGTTGGCCTCTGAGCATAGAGTTGCCTTCTAAGCATAGCACACACACCATAGATAGAGAGAAGCAAGAGCTAGCCTTGTTCTTCTTCTCCCTTGATCTCAACAGCTCTAGGAGCGATTGTAGCTACCTTTCATCGATCTAGAGATCATGCGGAGACCCCGCAGAGCAGGACTAGGGGTGTTATCTCCTCGGAGAGCCCCGAACCTGGGTAAGATCCGCTGGCGTGCATGTCTTCGCCTCATCCCGTTTCCAGGCACCGGCGACGTTTTATTGGCTCCCACAATGATAAGCCATCCCTTGGCATATGTCGCACCAACCACCCGACATTTGGCGCCCACCGTGGGGCCAGGTGCACCGTCGTCCGGAGACCTGTTCTGGACGGGAACCCTCTTCCTCCCCCGCGAGCGCAGCCAGCCTGCTGCGCCCGATGGCGTTTGCCTCGACGCGCTGCAAGGCGTCGACGACGCCTGCGCAGCGAGCCGCCTCGCCGATCTGCTCGGCGAGACTCGCATCTCCGACGAGCCTGCGTCCGACGCAGGCACCGACTACCCCGAGAGCCGCCTCGTCAGCCTCCTCGACCAACTTCACGTCTCCAGCGAGCCTGCTGCGGACATGGAGTCGGTCGGCTCCACCGACCCGATGCTCATCGACTCCGACACCGCGTCGCTTGACGCCTACCCCTCCGACGTGGTGGTCTTCGACGACCCCCTCCCTCGAGCTGACAGCGGCAGCAGCGCTGTCACCGAAGTGCTGGTCATCAGCCACGTCTCCAACTCGGGCGAGAATGCCCGCGACGCTCAGCAAGCGGCGATGCACGACCTCTCCGTCCCCATCCCGGCCGACGCCGACGCCGAGACCCTGGAGGCACGCCGCCTTGCCCTCATCGCGGAGGGCCAGAAGATAGCCTCGATGAGACGCCTCACCGAGGCCCACCAGCGCGAAGTCGACCGCGCCGCCTTCGGCACGCCGCCGCCTAGCGGCCCGAGCCGAGCCGGCTTCGTCCAGAAGCGCGGCGCAGCCGTTGCCAGCATGCTGGGCGCAGATCGCCCCGTCTACGCCACCCCGCTCGAGAATCTGCGAGCCGCTCAGGCGGCTGCAGAGGAGCTCAATGGGCTGGGAGCCGATGAGCTCCCCTACATGACAAGACGGATCCAGCAGCTGATCGACGCGGCTGCAGAACGGCACGAAGCCGGCGCCCGTGCTGATAGTCATCCCCCGCGCCGGGAGCACGCCGCGACGTCCCGCTCGCCGACTGCGAGCGGCGCGCGCCAGAAGAAAGACAAGGAGCCGGCTGCCAGCCGCAGCCGGACTCGCATCACCATCGAGCGCGACGCGGATGGCCGCCCTCGAGCTGTAGAGCACCAAGGAAACCTGCCTCCTCCCCCGCCTCGAAGAGAAAGACGCCTCACTCCGCCGCCTATCACACACCCGACTCTTGGCGACCGACTCGGCCGCCGAGAAGGAGTCGGCGAGAACGACGCCCGCCACAGGATCGACCGCCTTGCTCGATCCTTGGCGTTAGAAGAAGAAGACGATGTCGGCCCGCCATGCTTTGGCCCCCGCATCCGCGACGAGCCCTTCCCCAAAGGGTTCTCGCTCCCCAGAGACACGCCCAAGTACAACGGCTCGGTGAAGCCGGAAGATTGGCTCATCGACTACTCCACGGCCGTCAGCATAGCCAACGGCAATCGGCGCGTCGCCGTGAAGTACGTCCCCCTCATGCTGCAAGGCACGGCGCGCACATGGCTCAACAGCCTCAAGCCCTACAGCATCAACAGTTGGCTGGACTTCACCGAAGTTTTCGTCCGCAACTTCACCAGCACCTACAAGCGGCCTCCCAAGCCTCGCCAGCTCTCCCTCTGCGTCCAAGGGCCCAACGAGTCGACCCGCGACTACCTCACGCGATGGGCCGAGCTCCGCAACTCCTGCGAGGGAGTGCACGAGGTCCAGGCCATCGAGTACTTCACCGCCGGGTGCCGAGAGGGCACCCTCCTCAAGCACCGACTCCTCTGCGACGAGCCGGCTACCCTCGATGAGTTGCTGGTCATCGCCGACAAATACGCCACTGCCGACTCCTCAATGAAGACCGAGCTCCGAGTGGACGCCTCGGGGAAAGTAATTGCTCCGGCTCCCAAGACGCCGGCTGGCGACCCTAATCGGCGCCCCTACCAGAACGACCACAAGCGCAAGGGCCCCATGCCGACTTCCTCCAGTCGGCAGGTGGCCACAGTTGAAGACGAGCAGCCCGAAGAGCGGCCCGCTCCCAAGAAGAAGGGTGGCCGGCCGCCTTGGCAGCCGTCTTTCTCCTACGAACAAGCACTCGATGCCCCCTGCAAGTTCCACAGCGGCGCGAAGCCGTCCAACCACACAACCCGGAAATGCCACTGGCTCACCCGCATCACCAAGGGTGAGGGAATGTTGCCGCCTCCGCCTCCCGGCCAGCCGCCTCCAGCCCCCCAGCAGCCGGCGGCTCGGCCGGCAGTCGGCGCCATCCAAGACGAATTCCCCGAAGAGCACGCCGCCTACGTCGTCTTCACTAGTCAAGCCGACGACAAGCGCAGCCGACGCCGACAGCACCAAGAAGTAAATGCAGTCGCCTCTAGCACCGCCGAGTTCATGCACTGGTCAGAAAAGCCAATCAGCTGGAGCCAGGCCGACCACCCAGAGGTGATGCCTTCGCCTGGCTCCTATGCAATGGTCTTGGACGTCACCCTCGCGACGGAGAGGCGAGCTGCCAGATTTTCCCGCGTCCTGATAGACGGCGGAAGCAGTATCAACATACTGTACCGCGATACCATGGAGAAGCTGAACATCAAAGCGAAGCAGCTCATGCCGAGCCGCACCGTCTTCCATGGTATCGTACCCGGCCTGTCTTGCTCTCCAATCGGCAAGATCAAAATGGATGTTCTCTTCGGAGACAAAGATCATTTTCGCCGGGAAGCAATATGGTTCGAGGTAGTGGATTTGGAGAGCCCCTATCATGCACTACTTGGCCGACCTGCTTTGGCCAAGTTCATGGCTGTGCCCCACTACGCCTACCTGAAGATGAAGATGCCGAGCTCGAAGGGGATCATCACGGTAGCCGGCGACTACAAGAAGTCCATCGAGTGTGCCATGGCCAGCAGCCGGCTGGCCGAGTCCCTCGTGGTGGCAGAAGAGAAGAAGATGTTGGAACGGGTTGTGGCCATGGCCGGCAAGCAGCCGGCCTTGTCCCCCAACCCCAAGGATTGTGATGCGCAGGGCTCCTTCCAGCCTGCAAAGAGACGAAGAAGATACCTCTGGACCCGGAGAACCCGGAGAGGTTCGCTGTGATTGGGGCGAACTTGGACAGTAAATAGGAAGGCGAGCTCGTCGACTTCCTCCGTGAGAATCGAGACATCTTTGCATGGTCCCCAAAGGACATGCCGGGTGTCCCGAAGGATTTCGCCGAGCACAAGTTACATGTCCGAGCTGATGCGAAGCCGGTCAAGCAACCCCTCCGCCGACTGTCTGAAGAGAAGCGAAGAATTGTGGGAGAAGAGATAGCCCGGCTCCTTGCAGCCGGCTTTATCATGGAAGTGTTCTTTCCAGAGTGGCTTGCCAACCCAGTTCTGGTTCTGAAGAAGAATAACAAGTGGCGTATGTGTATAGACTACACGAGTTTGAACAAGGCCTGCCCAAAGGATCCGTTTGCTCTGCCACGGATTGACCAAGTGATAGACTCCACAGCCGGATGCGAGCTGTTAAGTTTTTTGGATGCATACTCAGGGTATCATCAGATCAAGTTGGACCCGGCTGACCGCCTGAAGACTGCCTTCATCACACCCTTTGGAGCTTTCTGCTACCTGACAATGACATTCGGCTTGAGAAATGCCGGTGCCACTTTTCAGCGTTGCATGCAGAAATGTCTCTTGAAACAACTCGGCAGAAATGCCCACGTCTATGTAGACGACATTGTGGTGAAGACAGAGAAGCGCGGTACCTTGCTGGAAGACCTGAAAGAAACATTTGCCAACTTGCGCCGATTCCAAATCAAGCTCAACCCCGAGAAGTGCGTGTTCGGAGTGCCAGCCGGCCAGCTGCTAGGCTTCCTGGTCTCCGAACGCGGCATTGAGTGCAACCCCGTCAAGATCAAGGCCATCGAGAGGATGGAGATTCCCACCAAGCTGCGAGATGTGCAGAAGTTCACTGGCTGCTTAGCCTCCCTGAATCGTTTTATCAGCCGACTAGGAGAAAAGGCTCTCCCCCTGTACCGACTCATGAAGAAGTCCACTCACTTTGAGTGGAATGATCAAGCCGACCAAGCCTTCCATGAGTTGAAGAAAATGTTGACCACTCCGCCTGTCCTGGCTGCGCCGACTGAGAAGGAGCCCATGCTCCTCTACATCGCCGCGACTAGCCGAGTCGTCAGCACTGTTGTTGTGGTCCAGCGCCCGGAGGAAGGCCGAGCCCAGCTGGTCCAGAGGCCGGTCTACTATCTCAGCGAAGTACTATCCAGCTCAAAGCAAAACTACCCGCACTACCAAAAGATGTGCTATGGGGTGTACTTCGCTGCCAAGAAACTGAAGCCCTACTTCCAAGAGCACCCCATCACGGTCGTGTGCACTGCCCCGCTCGCCGAGATCATAGGCAGCCGGGATGCATCCGGCCGGGTGGCCAAATGGGCCATTGCCTTGGCGCCCTACACGATCTTCTATCAACCCCGCACCGCCATCAAGTCGCAAGCATTGGCCGACTTCCTCGTCGACTGGGCCGAGACCCAGTACTTACCGCCGGCTCCCGACTCTACCCATTGGCGGATGCACTTTGACGGGTCCAAGATGCGCACCGGCTTGGGAGCCGGCATCGTCCTCACCTCTCCCAAAGGCGACAAGCTCAAGTACACGCTGCAGATCCACTTCGCCGCCTCCAACAACGTGGCCGAGTACGAGGCGCTCGTACATGGGCTCCGGCTAGCCAAAGAACTCGGCATACGCCGGATCCTGTGCTACGGCGACTCAGACTTGGTGGTCCAGCAATCATCTGGCGACTGGGACGCCAAGGACGCGAACATGGCGAGCTACCGTTTCCTCGTCCAGCAGATAAGCGGATACTTCGAAGGGTGCGAGTTCCTTCACGTGCCAAGGGCCGACAACGACCAAGCAGATGCCCTAGCACGGATCGGCTCCACCCGACAAGCCATACCGACTGGCGTCTCCCTCCAGCGCCTCCTCAAGCCGTCCATCAAGCCGTCTCCAGAGTCGGATTCCATCTTCGTACCGCCTGCGCCAGAAACAGCCGGATCCGACTGGAGAAATCCCGCAGGCGGCACGGGGACTTCGACGACTGGCCCGGGGACTGCCGTAGTCGCACCCGGCCCGGGGACTTCAGAACCCGGCTCGGGGACTGCAGCAGTCGGCCCGGGGACTGCAACGACACAAGAAGCGGTGGCCGACTCCAATGCAACACCCAACCCACCCACCCGAGTCATGGTGGCCACATTAACAGAAGAAGAAGTCACAGCTCCCTCATGGGCCCAGCCCATCCTCAAGTTCCTAGTCAGCAGAGAGCTGCCGGCTGACGAGATCTCAGCAAGACTAGTGCAACGACGAGCCGCAGCATACACAATAATCAACAGAGAGCTTGTGAAGCGCAGCGTCACTGGAGTCTTCCAGCGTTGTGTCGAGCCAGAAAAAGGAGTGGCAATCCTCAAAGACATCCACCAAGGCGAATGCGGCCATCACGCAGCCTCAAGATCCCTCGTGGCCAAGGCTTTCCGCCACGGTTTCTTCTGGCCGACTGCCTTGGAGGATGCTAAAGAAATAGTCAAGAGCTGCAGAGGATGTCAAGTTTTTAGTTCCAAGCAACACCTGCCGGCTTCCGCCCTCAAGACCATTCCCCTCACTTGGCCTTTTGCCGTCTGGGGACTGGACATGGTGGGCCCTTTCAAGACAGCCCGCGGCGGCTGACACATCTACTTGTTGCTGTGGACAAGTTCACAAAGTGGATTGAAGCAAAGCCAATCAAGAAGCTCAATGGGCCGACTGCCGTGACATTCATCACCGACATCACCACTCGGTACGGCGTGCCGCACAGCATCATCACCGACAACGGCACGAACTTCGCCAAAGGAGCACTGGCACGTTTCTGCGCGACGCAGGGCATCCGACTGGACTTAGCGTCCGTTGCCCACCCGCAGTCAAACGGCCAGGTCGAGCGAGCAAATGGACTCATCCTCTCCGGCATCAAGCCCCGACTGGTTGTACCACTGGAGCGATCGGCCGGCTGCTGGCTCGAAGAGCTGCCGGCTGTCCTCTGGAGTCTGCGCACTACACCCAACAAGTCAACCGGCTTCACTCCATTCTTCCTCGTGTACGGTGCCGAGGCTGTCATCCCAACAGACATCGAGTTCGACTCGCCTCGGATCACCATGTACACGGAGGAGGAAGCCAAAGAAGCAAGAGAAGACGGCGTCGACCTACTGGAAGAAGGCCGGCTGTTAGCCCTCAGTCGGTCCGCCATCTACCAGCAAGGGCTGCGCCGCTACTACAACCGCAAGGTCAAGCCAAGATCCTTCCAAGAGGGCGACCTTGTGCTCCGGCTGATCCAGCGAACAGCCGGCCAGCACAAGCTCTCGGCCCCTTGGGAAGGTCCCTTCGTCGTCAGCAAGGCACTCGGCAACGACTCCTACTACCTGATCGACGCGCAAAAACCAAGAGCACGCAAGAGAGACGACTCCGGCAAGGAGTCGGAGCGACCATGGAACGCAAACCTCCTAAGACAATTTTACAGCTGAAAAGCAGTATGTATCACGCTCCCCTTTTGTATCAAGTACAAACCAACAGGCCCCCCGAACAGTACTCGGGGACTGCCTTTTATTTATCTATGAATGACGAGTGTCATATCCATGAATGTATTATTACATTTCGAATTCTTGTCCGGCACCGGGTTCGACTAGTCGGCCCAGGGACTGGCCGCCTTGAGCTATATCGAAAGTTTTTCCTAAAGTCAGAAAAGTAGTGCGCCGGCTCCCGAGTCCCCTCTTGTTGAAAGTCGCAGCTCAAAGAACTGGCTGTCCGACTAGCAAGAGGAAAGACAGAAAGGATGCCCACACGAAAAACGGCTAAGGAACAACGAACCTATATAGCAAAGAGACAGCCTCCAAACATGCCTGCCGGCTACTAGAGCAGCCGGCTGGCCGGCTTCCTAAAAAACTTAGCTTTAGTCCAGCAGAGCTAAAGTACTTCCCCCTCCCCAATCGGCCAGGCACTCCCCCGGCTACAGATTGCAGAGCAACTGTTTGACTGGGGAGGCGGCAACTAAGGGAGGGCGGCAAAGGAAAAAGCAGAAGGACAAAAGGCAAAAGTACAAGGAAAGACCAAACGCATAAGTTATATATACATAAAGCCGCTAACAGGCCGGCAACAGACATAAGTTCGAATACACCCAGTGGGTGGAATTGTGCAGAATTTAACCAAACATTGTTCTAAAGAGTAACAAGACAGGAAAAGCAAAAAATGGTGGATTAATGGCGCGACATGGAGGCCGAGTTGGTCGGTGAAGGCAGCGTCGCCGGCTGAAGGAGTGGCCGCCTAGCGGGTCTCGGCTTGGCCGCCACCTACGGCAGGCGACGCACTCGCGCGCGACGTGGTGCTGGAGGTGCGGTCAGGCTGAGGCTGGCCGGCTGCTCCACCAGCCGGCTCGGCGTCCTCACCTTCCTCCTCCTCCTCTTCACCCTCGTCGCTGGAGTCGATCTCCTCCGCCGAGTCTTCGCCGTACGCCGGGTCCAGCCCGAACCACTCCTCCGGCTGGGCGACACCGTTGTCGTCCACCTCGGGGGCGAAGACGCTGGTGTCGGTGTAGTCAGCGATCGCCGAAGCCCGCCAAATGATGGCCGGCCGCGCCGGCTCTAGCTCCGTGTCGGCTTGCTGCCGCCAGGTAGCCAGCTGCTCCAGGTTCAGGCCGGGGTACCAGGCCTTGACGAACTCCAGCGCCCGCCTGGCACCGGAGCGAGCCGCCGACGCGTTCCAAGCCTCGAAGCGGCCAACTGCCACCTCCAGCCAGTCGGCGGTCTGACTGGGGGTGCGAGGGACCGCTTGGCCGGGCCAGAGGGCGGCCAAGACCTGCGCCCCGGCACGCTGAAGCCGGCGGAGCAGCCGGTGAGCCGGCTGGATGCGAGCCTGGATCGCCAGGAGCTGTTCCTCCAGCGAGCGGCCGGCGGTTGGCGAGATTTCAAAGCCGGCTTGCCTCCGCGCCTGGCGACGGGCCTCGATGGTCTGGTTGGCGGCAGTCGAATAGCCAGGTAAATACTCTGCGCGAAGAAGAAGAAAGGAAGAGAAGAACACCAAAATCAGAAAGCAAGCCAAAGTGGCATACGGCAAGAAAGGACGGAGAGGTAGGCGGCTTACCGTCAACCAGATCTTCGATCTGGCTGTAGCCAGAGACCAGAGTCTGCCTGGCCTCAGCCCAGCCAGCCGCCTCCGTCTCGAACTCGGCGTGGAGAGCGGCTTCGCGATCCTGCGCAGCCTTCAGCGCCGCCTTGTGGCCTTCCTCCTGGTCGGCCAGCTTCTTGACCAGGCGGTCGCGCTCCTGCACCAAGGCGGCGAGCTCGGCATCCTTGGCACGAAGAGCAGTCTGGGACTCCCCCAGCTGTGCCCTCAGACTGGCGTTGGCCGCTGCAAAGTTGGAAGAAGATGAAGAAAAGTAAGAAGTCGTCAAGGAAGATCCGACCCGACTACTCAGCAGTCGGCACGAATCTCGGGGACTACACCCAGTGGGTGCGCTGACGCGCCCCGACATGAGATAAAGATCAAGTCACATACCTCGGCTCTCAGTAAGGTCGGAGGTCTTCTGAGTCAGCTCCCGAGCCTGGGAGTTGAAGGCGGCCGCTCGAAGGTTGTGGTAGTCCTGCAAGATGGACAGAAGACCGAAGTGAGAACAAAAACAGCAAAGACAAAACCTCCAAGAAGTTCCAAGCCGCCTGCTCAGCAGCCGACTCGGAACTCGGGGACTACACCCAGTGGGTGCGCTGACGTGCCCCCACAGAAGAAATCAAGATCAAGAAGAGAAATCAAGATCAAGAAAGAACAAGATGGGAATACTAACCCGGATGGCCGCCCGCGTGGCGAGGAACTCGTCGGTAAACTGCCTCAGCGCCGCGGCTTGGCCTTGGAGCCGGGTCCGGACGTCTTGTGCAGCCACGTTCACCACGGCCGTCCCTCCGCCTGGTGTCCACCCCGAGGTAGCGCTGGCCGCCTCCGCATCTTGGGCCGACGAGCTGGAGCCCACGGCCGGCTGTGGCTCCGACGCGGCCTTCCCCGCACGCCGGCTTGGCGGAATACTGACCGCCACCTCAACCCTCGCGGCCGGCTCGCCCTCCGCCGACTGTGCAGGCGGCGGATCAGGCCGGCCGCCTTGGGCCGCCCCAGTCGGAGGGGTTGGCTTCGGCGCCTTCTCCAGGATGATGACGTCGTCGCCGCTTCCCCCCAGCCCTGGCTAGTCGCTGCTGGCTCCCCCTGGCGAGGGCTCCATGTCCCCAGGCGCCATGATGCGCAGGGGGTTGACCATCAAAACCACCCCCGCCGCCGCCGCGGCCTCAGCCTCTGCCTGGGCCCTGGCTGCGGCCTCGGCGAGTGCCTTCGCCGCCTCCTCCTCCTCCCGTGCCGCCTGGGCAACGGCCGCCTTCCGTGCCTCCGCCTCCCGCGCCTCCTGCTCCTCCCGCGCCTCCCGCGCGTTCCTTTCCGTCGCCTCCTGGAGGTCGGCGCAGGGGTCCACGCGGCGGGTGGTGCTCCCAGAGCCCCTTGGCGACTCGACGACGGAGCCGGCAGCCGCCCGCTCAAGTGACAACGGAGCACTGATCGTTGAAGAAAAAGACGAGAGTTCAAGAACCACCAAAGAAAGAAAGAAAGAGAGTACACAAAGAAAGAGAACTTACGCCGACACGTTCTGCGGTTGCTTCACCACTTTGCGGAAACGAGCCTGGTGGCTGCCGCCCCGCCCCTGGGCTTCTTCGTTCGGCTGCTGAATAGACCCTGGGCGGCGCGACGCTTCTGCCCTCCACCCCGAGCAGGCTGCGCGGTGGAGGAGCCCGCGCCGCGTCCAGATGCCGGCTGGTGGCGCGGGACGGCTTCGGCTTCGTCCTCGTCTGGCCAGTCGTCGAAGGTAGCAGTGAACCCGGAGCCGCCTGCTTCGCCACCGGCTTGGCCACCGTCCAGCTCGACGGCATCGTCCATATGGACCGCCCCCAGGTCGGGGTCCTCCAGGTCGTGTTCGGTCCGGTCGGGGACGAAGCGGCGCTCCACGTCTGACCCGCCGACCGGCCGAAGCAGAGGGCTCTGTCGAAGAACAAGCCGACTAAGTCAGAGTCGGCCAAGAGATGCTCGGCAACAAGGCTGAGAGAGAGAGAGAGAGAGAAAAAGAGACAAGGGGAGCGTACCGTAGGCGGAGGATTGGCTCGGCTATATGGCTCCTTGCCGAACTGCCACTCTTCAGTGAGTTGGCAGTTTGCAAGGTAGTTCACCATGTAGGCGACCTCATGGCGCGGCATCTCCTTGGTGCACATCCGGCTCGGATCGAGCTGGCCGCTCATCTGACAGATCAGATGAGGCCGGCTCTGGAGCGGAAGAACCCGGCGCGTGACGAACGCAGCCAGGAGATCGGGCCCCGTTAGGCCATCCGACTGGACCATCACCCGCAGTCGGGCGATGGCGCCGTTTCCAGCCTGCGACAGCGTCACCGCCCGGAAGGACCACTGGGGCAGCCTGCCCGCCAGTGGGCCGGCTACGTAAGTCGGCAGGTTGATGTAGTCGCCCCGTGGGGCGATGTTCCGCACATAGAAGTACGACTTCTGCCACTTCTTCACCGATTGGATCAGCGTGATGATGGGGAAGGGGTTGTCTGCGCCCGATCTCCGCGACGCGATGAAGGCGCCAGTATGAGCTGGCACGCCTTTACTGCGCGTGCCCAGCTTCGACTGGAAGAGCTCCCCCCAGAGCTCAAGGGTGGGTAGGACGCCGAGATAGCCCTCACACAGGGTGACAAAGGCAGACAGCAGCACCACCGCGTTGGGGGTGAGATGGTGCGGCTGGAGCTGATAGAACATCTAACATATGCAATCACCAACTCTCTTCTTGGGTCCTTGAGTTGCTTAAGATTTCCAGGATCACAACCGAAATGCAAATAAAGTATGATACGCATATGATGACCTATGTATAACATCCAAATTGAAAATTGGGATGCATGTTACAATGCATGTGGATCATGAAGAGAATATTTTATGTGATAGTTATATTGTTGAATTTGATTATGATCCCACATGTAATTATTATGAGAGAGGAAAATATGGTTGTAGAAATTTTCATGTTACTAAATTACCTCTTGTTATGTTGAGATTGTTAATGTTTTATTCCTATTGTTTGCATATGTTAGATGTTTCTTGCCTTGATAATTTGTTTGCTTATAAAATTCCTATGCATAGGAAGTATGTTAGACTTAAATGTGTTTGTCACATGTTTCATGATGCTCTCTTTGTGTTTCAATTATTATCTTACGTGTGAGCATCGTTGAAATATTATGCCTAGCTAAGGGCATAAAACTATAGCGCTTGTTGGAAGGCAACCCAATGAATAAAATCCCTAGCTAAGGGCGTAAAACTATAGCGCTTGTTGGGAGGCAATCCAATGAATAAAATTTATTTTTGCTTTTTGCTTTCTGTTCTTGAGTGTTGGTACAATTATGCTACTATTATGATTGTGTTTTTTCTGTTTTAATTAGTGTTTGTGCCAAGTAGAAGCAATAGGATCTTCTTGGGTGATAGTTGTTTGATCTTGCTGAAAAAGACAGAAACTTTGTGCTCACGAAAACAATTCTTTACATTCACCAGAACGTGATAAAATGCTAATTCGTTTTGCAGTAGATCAATATACAAATTATCCAGGTTGTCCTAGTTTTTCAGAATTTTTGGAGTTCCAGAAGTAATCGAACAAATTAGATTTCTACAGACTGTTCTGTTTTGACAGATTCTGTTTTCTTTGTGTTGTGTGCTTATTTTGATGGCCCTATGGTTTTCTTTGATGAGTTTTTGCCATAGAAAATTTGGAATACAGTAGATATAATACAAAAACAAAATATGAATTGGTTTGATACAGTACTTATAGTAGTGATATATTTTTCTTACACTAACGGATCTCACGACGATTTGTTGAGTTTTGTGTGATTGAAGTTTTCAAGTTTTTGGTTATCTTACGATGGATGAAGGAAGGATGTTGAGCCTAAGCTTGGGGATGCCCCGGCATCCCAAGCTATTGTCCACAAATAAGCAACCAACTAAGCTTGGGGATGCCCCCGAGTGGCATCCCCGCTTTCTTCCAACAACTATCGGTATTTTACTCGAGGCTATATTTTTATTCATCACATGATATGTGTTTTGCTTAGAGCGTCTTGTATGATATATGTCTTTTCTTGTTTTATTTTGAGTTTTAAGTCATCAATCCTTGCTGGACACACCTATTTAAGAGAGCTAAAATTATATCATGACTTGTTAGAATTGCTCTCTATGCTTCACTTAAATCTTTTATGAGCTAGGACTTGCTCTAGTACTTCACTTATACCTTTTTGAGCACGGTGTGCTTTGTTATTTTTGAAGAAATGCTCTCTTGCTTCACTTAGATTTATTTGATAGTTAGTAAAATTTTGAAGAAATTCTCACTTGCTTCACTTAAATTATTTTGAGAGAAAGAAAATTTGTTATGCTTATGATCTTCACTTATATTTGTTTGAGCTTATGAAAAGCAACACATGAAAATTAGTGCCAAAGTGATAGATATCCAAGAAGGATAAAGAAAACAAAATGTCATGAAGATCATTGGGCAAAATAAACTTGATTCTTAGTAATAGTTTTGAGATATGATGATGTGATATGTGAGTTATGTTGATGAGTAATTGTGCTCTAGTAAGAATATTGGTGTTAAGGTTTGTGATTCCCTATGCATGCACGAAAGTCAATAATCATGCAATGAAAATTATATCCTACTTGTGGTGCATTATTCGGTGTTAATTATGCTTAATGCTTGCTTATGAGATTATTCGTTTCTTGGTTGGTCGCTTCTCAATCTTTTTGATAGCCTTCACTTTGCACCAAGTATGACCTCTACTTGTGCATCCAAAATCCTTTAAACCAGTTTTGCCACATGAGTCCACTATATCTACCTATATGTGGTATTCTTTTGCCGTTCTAAGAAAATTTGCATGTGCCATCTCTAATTTTCAAAATAAACTTCTCTTTTGTGTGTTTGTTTCGCTCGCGGAACGGTAACGGGAGACTAATATTTTCCATGCTAGATGTGTTATTCTCAAGATGAGTGTTTATTCACTTGTCATTACACGAGAGTAAGGCAAAGGTTCTAGGGATGCCGAGTCCCGAAATGCAAAAAAAGTAATATTTACTTTATTTTGTCAAATAATAAATTCCTTGGAAAGTGTTGGTATGGAGGGCACCTATGGATACGGTTAGCCATGTAAAGTGAAAGAAATGGTGGAAAAAGGAATAAACTTTATTTTCTGTTTGGGAACCGCCTATGGTATATCTAGCATGGAAAGTGTTCGGAACTCTAAGTCGTTTTGGTTGGAGGGATGGATACACCTCCCAAAAGGTTTTTATCTCTAATTTTTCACTTTGAGCTCTGGCACCTCTACAAATCCCTACTTCCCTCCGCAAAGGGCCTTTCTTTTACTTTATAAAAATTTTATTTTTGAAATTTGAGTCTCCATCTTCTCTCATAAAAAGCACCAACTAGGAGGCAATATGATCGTACTCAAGTATTGGGTGTAGTTAATATTCGAGTGTGTTTCATGAATGGATCAATGTTTGAGCATGATGGGCTAGGTATATCTTATTTTAGCATTGATATTTTGAAAAACATGGTTGCTTGTTGATATGTTTGAGTATCTAAATTATTATGTCAAAACTACACAATTGCTTTGAATCACATAAAAGTCCAAATGTCCATGCTATAAAGAAAAGAATATGATTTGACTTGATGAACATCACTCCACATCAAAAATTCTGTTTTTATCAGTTACCTACTCGAGGACGAGTAGGAGTTAAGCTTGGGGATGCTCATACGTCTCCGATGTATCTATAATTTTTGATTGTTCCATGCTGTTTTATTATCAATCTTGGATGTATCATAACCATTTTATAGTCATTTTATATCATTTTTTGGTACTAACCTATTGACATATATTTTTGTGATTTTTATGGGCCAGAAGGAAGGCAATGGGCCCTGGTTACACCTGGGAAGTGCCCCGAGGGGGACAGAATACACCAGGGCGCGCCAGGAGGCCCAGGTGTGCCCTGATGGGTTGTGCCCACCTCGGGTGCCCCCAGGACCGCCTCTTTGCTCTATAACTACCCACATATTCCAGAAACCCTAGGGGAGTCGGCCAAATATTCATCCAGCCGCCGCAGAGTCCAGAACCACCAGATCCAATCTAGACACCATCTTGGATGGGGTTCACCATCTCCATTGGTGCCTCTTCGATGATGCGTGAGTAGTTCTTTGTAGACCTTCGGGTCCGTAGTTAGTAGCTAGATGGCTTCCTCTCTCTCTCTCTCTCTCGCTAATTCTCAATACAATGATCTCTTGGAGATCCGTATGATGTAACTCTTTTGCGGTGTGTTTGTTGGGATCTGATGAACTTTGAGTTTATGATCAGTCATATCTTTTTATATGCATGAAAGTTATTTGAGTTTCTTTGATCTCTTATATGCATGATCTATTATAGCCTCATATTTCTTCTCCGATATTTAGGTTTTGTCTGGCCAACTTGATCTATTTATCTTGCAATGGGAAGAGGTGCCCGGTAGTGGGTTCGATCTTACGGTGCTTGATCCCAGTGACAGAAGGGGAACCAACATGTATGTATTGTTGCTACAAAGGATAAAAAGACGAGATCTATATCTACCCCCCTTATAGATAACCGGATCCTGTCTACATCATGTCATCGTTCTTATTGCATTACTCCGTTTTTCCATGAACTTAATACACTAGATGCATGCTGGAGAGCGGTCGATGTGTGGAGTAATAGTAGTAGATGCAGGCAGGAGTCGGTCTACTAATCTTGGACGTGATGCCTATGTAATGATCATTGCCTGGATAACGTCATAATTATGTGAAGTTCTATCGATTGCCCAACAGTAATTTGTTTACCCACCGTTTGCTATTTTTCTCGAGAGAAGCCACTAGTGAAACCTACAACCCCCGGGTCTTCTTCTCAATATATTTGCCTTGCGATCTATTTTTCCTTTGCATTTTTATTCAGATCTATTAAACCCAAAAACACAAAAACATCTTGCTGCACTTTACTTTATTTGCGATCTATTATTTCAATCTATTACAATTTTCTCCCGTCTCCGTGCCATTTACTAGCGCCGTACCCAAAAGGGATTGACAACCCCTTTAACACGTCGGGTTGCGAGTAGCTGTTATTTGTGTGAAGCGGTTGTTTAAGTTTTGTTGCTTGGTTCTCCTACTGGTTCGATACCTTGGTTTCATTACTGAGGGAAATACCTACCGTTGCTGTGCTACATCATCCTATCCTTTTGGGGGAAACACTGACGTAGTATTGGCAAACACGCATCACCGGTAACGAGATTGAACTAGGTATGAAGATACCGACGATCAAATCTCGGGCAAGTAACATACCGATGACAAAGGGAATTACGTATGTTGTCATTGCGGTACGACCGATAAAAGATCTTCATAAAATATGTAGAAACCAATATGAGCATCCAGGTTCCGCAAGTTATTGACCGGAGAGGTGTCTCGGTCATGTCTACATAGTTCTCGAACCCGTAGGGTCCGCACGCTTAACGTTCGATGACGATTTTGTATTATATGAGTTATGTGATTTGGTGACCGAATGTTGTTCGGAGTCCCAAATGAGATCACTGACATGACAAGGAGTCTCGAAATGGTCGAGCGGTAAAGATTCATATATTGTAGTCTCGAAAGGGGGTCTTCTTCCCCCAATGAACTTAATCCTTTGAGCTCGTCTTTTTCCCCCATTGTTGACCTTCTTTGAGCTTTCCATCTCTGAATCCCTATAATGATTCCTGCTAGTTCTCGAGGGAAAAGAGAGAGGACATCTAGATCTACGTTTCCACCAATCACTTTCTCCTCTATGTGAGGGGAAACCCCTGGATCTAGGTCTTGGAGTTCTTCGTGTTCTCTTCTTCGTTCTTCCTCTCATTTTCCTCCATAGCATTAGTTGTTGTAGTGGGATTTGGGAGAGAAGGACTTGGGCACTTCGTGTGCCCTTGCCATTGCATTTGGTGCATCATTTTGAGTTCTCCACGGTGATACGTGGAAGTCAAAATTGAGGAGCTTATTACTCTTGGGTGTTTGGGCACCTTAGAGCTTGTTCCTCTTGGGTGGTTTGGTGCACTAGACAGTTGGTGCGTTGGGAGATCTATCATTGTGGTCTAAAGCTCCGGGCAAGCGTCGGGGTCTCCAATTATGTTGTGGAGATCACCCCGAGCAATTTGTACGGGTTCTAGTGACCCTCCCCCAAGGGTGGAGAAAGTGTACGGGTTCCGGTGACCGCCCCCAGGAGTTGCCATTTGTACGGGTTTTGTGACCGCCCTCAAGAGTCCCTTAGTGGAATCACGTCATCTTGCATTGTGCAAGGGCGTGAGGAGATTATGGTGGCCCTAGTGGCTTCTTGGGCAACATTGTGCCTCCACACTGCTCCAAACGAAGATTAGCATCCACAAAGGTGAGATCTTCGGGATACATCATCGTCTCAGCGTGCTTCGGCTATCTCATACTCGAGCCCTTTACTTATGCACTTTACTTTGTGATAGCCATAGTGTTTCATGTTATATCTTGTTATCACATAGTTGTTTATCTTGCTTAGCTTAATTTATTGGTGCACATAGGTGAGCCTAGTTGTCTTAGGTTTTGTGCTTGACAAATTAAATGCTAGTTTTATTCCACAGTTGCTCTAGCCTAAGCCTTTGCCACTAGTAGAAAACAGGGCTTTGTTTGGGGCCTGGCCAGCCCTTTAGTCCCGGTTCAGTCACGAACCGGGACCCATGGGGGCATACGTCCCGGTTCGTGCGCCTAGGGGGCTGGTCGGGCCTCGTGGGGCATTGGTCTCGGTTCGTCTGGACCCATTTGTCCCGGTTCCAGGCACGAACTGGGACCAATGGCCCTCGCTCCTGGCCCACAGCCATTGGTCCCGGTTCATGGCTGGAACCGGGATAGAAGGGGGGACATTAGTCCCGGTTCCAGCCACGAACTGGGACCAATGAGTTGCCTATATATACCCCATCGCCGCAGCAGAGCACTCCACACTGCTTTGCTTTTTCTGGCCGGCGAGGGGAGTGCTTTGTGGTGCTCTAGCTCACCTCCTATGTAGATGAGGTGTTCGATGAAATGCCCAAGCCACACTAGTTAAGCTTTCTCCTCTCGAAGCTCGACATCCAAGCTCCATTTTCCCCGAGATTTGTCTCGGTTTAGCGGTCTGTCACGTCCCGTCCCCGTCTTCACCGCCGTCGATCGCCCGCGCCGATCTCGTCGTCGGCACCACCGTGGTGAGCCTCTTGTTCTTATCTTCTTTCTGAAAGAAAAAAATACTTACTTTAGATAGATACTTGTCTATTTTTCTTACTTTTATTATTGCTTGTTATTATATAGTGCGATGGTTTTGGTATCCGCCCCCGTCGGCCCTCGTCCTGTCTATGATTCGGATGTGGTATATATATTATCTTTTATAACTATTTGGTTCATTTATTGTTTATGAAAATTATGCCGACCAATGTGACATAGATTTTATTTATCTAGGAGGTATGCGAACCGGAAATTCCAACCGACCCTATTGTCGTGAGGTTAAATTTAGTTGAAGAAGTAAACAATTACTTGAAGGAAAAAAAATTGAGGAGGAGAAGATGATATTGGAGTTGCATGTTGCGGATGTCGTCAATGATCACAAGATCAAGATGGACGCAATGCTTTTGAAGATTAGAAAGATTAGAAAATATGCCATTCATACCGAGGCTTGGTATCATTATGCCGTTAGATCAATTGTTACCTTGGTTGCGATTATGATCGCATTTGTTGTTGCATTGGAATGTTTTACATAGTTTCAATGTATGGTTTAATTAGATGCTCTGGAGAGCTATATGTTGTTCAATGAGATCTATGTATGTACTTTGGTTTAATTGTGATGATGAACTTCTATTAATTTGGTCACTTATCTATCCATGATGTTCTGTAATGGTTTTTGACACACTTAATTATATATAATGGACGCAGATGAACCGGCAATGGATGTACGGTGACAGACACACCTCCAAGTACATTAAGGGCGTGCATAATTTTCTCGAAGTGGCTGAGGCAGACAAGCAGAATGGTTTTATGTGCTGTCCATGCCCTATATGTGGGAATACGAAGTCTTACTCTGACCGGAAAACCCTTCACACCCACCTGCTTTATAAGGGTTTCATGCCACACTATAATGTTTGGACGAAGCACGGAGAAATAGGGGTTATGATGGAAGACAACGAGGAAGAAGAGGACTATGACAACTATGTGCCCCTCAATACGGTGATGCTGCAACGGGGGAAGCTGCTGTAGATCAAGAGGAACCAGACGATGTGCCTAATGATGATGATCTCCGCCGGGTCATTGTTGATGCAAGGACACATTGCGGAAGTCAAAAGGAGAAGCTGAAGTTCAATCGCATGTTAGAGGATCACAAAAAAGGGTTGTACCCCAATTGTGAAGATGTCAACACAAAGCTCGGTACCGTACTGGAAGTGTTGCAGTGGAAATCAGAGAATCCTGTGCATGACAAAGGATTTGAGAAGCTACTAAAAATATTGAAGAAGAAGCTTCCAAAGGATAACGAATTGCCCGACAGTACATACGCAGCAAAGAAGGTCGTATGCCCTCTAGGATTGGAGGTGCAGAAGATACATGCATGCCCTAATGACTGCATCCTCTACCGCGGTGCGTACGAGGATTTGAATGCATGCCCGGTATGCGGTGCATTGCGGTATAAGATCAGACGAGATGACCCTGGTAATGTTGACGGCGAGACCCCCAGGAAGAGGGTTCCTGCGAAGGTGATGTGGTATGCTCCTATAATACCACGGTTGAAACTTCTGTTCAGAAACGAAGAGCATGCCAAGTTGATGCGATGGCACAGAGAGGACCGTAAGAAAGACGAGAAGTTTAGAGCACCCGCTAATGGGTCGCAGTGGAGAAAAATCGAGAGAAAGTACTGGGCTGAGTTTGCAGGTGACCCAAGGAACATATGGTTTGGTTTAAGCGCGGATGGCATTAATCCTTTCGGGGAGCAGTGCAACAATCACAGCACCTGGCCCGTGACTCTATGTATGTATAACCTTCCTCCTTGGATGTGCATGAAGCGGAAGTTCATTATGATGCCAGTTCTCATCCAAGGCCCTAAGCAACCCGGCAACAACATTGATGTGTACCTAAGGCCATTAGTTGAAGAACTTTTACAGCTGTGGAATGGAAACAGTGTACGTGTGTGGGATGAGCACAAACAAGAGGAATTTAACGTGCATGCGTTGCTGTTTGTAACCATCAACGATTGGCCCGCTCTTAGTAACCTTTCAGGATAGACAAACAAGGGATACCACGCATGCATGCACTGTTTAGCTGACACCAAAAGTATATACCTGGACAAATTCAGGAATAATGTGTACCTGGGCCATCATCGATTTCTTCCGACCAACCATCAATGTCGAAAGAAAGGCAAGCATTTCAAAGGCGAGGCAGATCACCGGAAGAAGCCCGCCATGCGTACCGGTGATCACCTACTTGCTATGGTCAATGATTTACATGTAATCTTTGGAAAGGGTCCCGACGGACCATCTGTTCCGAATGACGTGAGGGACGCGCACCCATGTGGAAGAAGAAATCTATATTTTGGGACCTATCCTACTGGAAAGACCTAGAGGTCCGCTCTTCAATCGACGTGATGCACGTGACGAAGAACCTTTGGGTGAACCTGCTAGGCTTCTTGGGCATGTATGGGAAGACAAAAGATACACCGGAGGCACGGGGGACCTGCAACATTTGCACGAAAAAGACAGCATGCCTCCAAAGCAGTATCAAGGTCCTACCAGCTACGCTCTTACCAAAGAAGAGAAGGAAATCTTCTTTGAATGGCTGCTCAGTATGAAGGTCCCGTCTGACTTCTCGTCGAATATAAAGGGAATAATAAATATGCCAGAGAAAAAGTTCCAGAACCTAAAGTCTCATGACTGCCACGTGATTATGACGCAACTGCTTCTGGTTGCATTGAGGGCGCTTCTACCGGAAAAGGTCTGATTAGCCATTGTGAAGCTATGTGCATTCCTCAATGCAATCTCTCAGAAGGTGATCGATCCAGAAATCATACCAAGGCTAAGGAGTGATGTGGCGCAATGTCTTGTCAGTTTCGAGCTGGTGTTCCCACCATCCTTCTTCAATATCATGACGCACGTCCTAGTTCATCTAGTCGACGAGATTGTCATTCTGGGCCCCGTATTTCTACACAATATGTTCCACTTTGAGAGGTTCATGGGAGTCCTAAAGAAATATGTCCGTAACCGCGCTAGGCCAGAAGGAAGCATCTCCATGGGCCATCAAACAGAGGATGTCATTGGGTTTTGTGTTGACTTCATTCCTGGCCTTAAGAAGATAGGTCTCCCTAAATCGCGGTATGAGGGGAGACTGACTGGAAAAGGCACGCTTGGAGGGGACTCAATAATATGCAGGGACGGGCGTTCTTGGTCTCAAGCACACTACACAGTTCTACAGAACTCTACCTTGGTGATCCCGTATGTCGATGAACACAAGAACAGTCTGCGCTCCAAACACCTGGAGTAGTGTGACGACTGGATTACATGTGAACACATCAGGACTTTCAGCAGTTGGTTGACACACCTCTCAGAGGTGACAACACTATTTGTGATGAGCTGTACTCGTTGTCCAGGGGACCATCTTCAACTGTATTAACTTACAAAGGGTACGAGATAAATGGGAATACAGTTTACACGATCGCCCAAGATGAAAAGAGCAGCAACCAAAATAGCGGTGTCCGCTTTGATACAGCAACCAAGAGGGGAAAGGACACATATTATGGTTACATAGTGGACATATGGGAACTTGACTACGGACATGATTTTAAGGTCCCTTTGTTTAAGTGCAAATGGGTAAATCTGTCAGGAGGCGGGGTACAGGTAGACCCACAGTACGGAATGACAACAATGGATCTGAACAATCCTGGGTACACTGACGAACTGTTCGTCCTAGCCAATGATGTGGCGCAGGTTTTCTAGGACATGTCTACCAAACCGAGAAAAAGAAAAGATAAGGAAGCGAATACATCATACGATGAGCCAAAGCGCCACATAGTTCTTTCAGGAAAAAGAGACATCATGGGAGTGGAGGGCAAGACAGACATGTCTAAAGATTATGAAAAGTTTTATGAAATTCCTCGCTTCAAAGTTAAGGCTGATCCAAGCATCCTATTAAATGATGAAGATTATCCATGGTTACGGCGCAGTAAGCAAAGGACACAAGCGAAGAAAAAGTGAATACTTTCTCTCCACAACTATTATTATGATGCCTTTGATCTAAAGTATCCATGTAACAGACGAGTTTCCGTATGAAACCCTGATACTTCGAAAGAGATTGTCCATTTTGTACACGAAGTGCATCCAGTTTTTGCCGTAACCCTCTCAACTTTTTAGCACATGCTATGTGGGTGAAATGATGATACCATGCCAACTTTCAACCTTTTCAGAGTTCACTTGTAGTCAGGGTCATATAGCTCAAAAAAATCAGTAAATGCATGAAAAATAACAAATGCAGTCAGAAAGGGTTGAAAATTGATGATGTGGCTTTGAAATGTGCACTTTGAACACACAAAAAGTCGGGAGTTCAAATAAGTTCAAAAAATGAAATCCCTTTGTAACAGATGAGATTTCATCTGAAACCCTGATACTTCGAAAGAGATTGTCCATTTTGTACACGAAGTGCATCTAGTTTTTGCCTTAACCCTCTCAACTTTTTAGCACATGCTATGTGGGTGAAATGATGATACCATGCCAATTTTCAACCTCTTCAGCGTTCATCTGAAGTGCTTTTCAATTTCAGGGTCATTTAGCTCAAAGAATGAACTAATATAAAAAAGAATGAACTAAAAGAATGAACTAGAAAACTTTAATGAAACTCTAATAGAAAAAAGAATGAACTAGAAAACTTTAATGAAACTCTAATAGCAAAAGGAATCAACTAAAAAGTTTTATAAGCTTCTAGTATGATTGAAACTAAAATTATATACAATTTATGCAACTAAAATTATCAAAGTATTTTCTGTTCAAAACATTACAAGCAAAAGGAATTTTCATAAAGAACTTTTTCTGTTAGAAACTTTAATAGCAAAAAGAATTATCACATTTCTTTTGTTAGAAACTAAAATAACAAAAACTGTTTTTGAATATAATGATAAAACACGGTAATATTAAATAGTAGGAAAAAGAATCACTCCAAAAACTATTTTTATAATAAAGTTAATCACAAACTAGTGATTCACACAAATTTCAAAGAATTCAAATTTAAACTATTCAAATTGGAAAATTAATGGCACAAACAGAAAGTTTATAATTTTTATTACCTAAAACCAAAAAAGAAAACTGAAAAACTAATAAGTATTTTTCTGTAAGTAGAAACAAAATAAAATAAATAAAATAAATAAAAGAAAAAAGAAAACAAAAAACTGGAAAAAAATAAAAAAGAATGCCGCCTACAGGGCCACCACGGCCTGCATACGACTAGAAACCCGCTAGTTGGGCCAGGATGCAGGCCCGCAATAGGCCCAGTAGGCCCACATGCACAGAGAATGGAGTGCATTTAGGCCCGTAAGCCTGCAGTAGAGAGGAGCTCGAAGTGGTCGGCTCGGCAGGGCTTATAAACCACTCCGCGCCCCTCTCAACTAGCGAGGTGGGACTAAAGGTTTGGCCGGGGCAGTAGCACCCCCCTTTGGTCCCGGTTGGTGGCACCAACCAGGACCAATACCACCCTTTGTTACCGGTTCGTGGCACAAATCGGGACGAATGCCTCCCTTTAGTCCTGGTTGGTGCCACCAACCAGGACCAAAGGTCTCTGCTTCCCGCCCTTTGGGCTGCCGAAAAGAGACCTTTGGTCCCGGTAGGTGGCACCAACCGGGACTAAAGGGAGGCATTCGTCCCGGTTTGCGCCACGAACCGGGACCAATGGTGTGGGTATATAAGCCCGCACTTGTGAAATTTTCAGCAGTTTCTCATTCTCCCCCGCCGTCGACGCTGCCCTCTGCCCCGACATCGACGCCCTGCTCCTCGTCGCCGTTGCCCTGCGCCCCGACGCCGACGCCCTGCTCCTCGTCGCCGTCGCCCTGCGCCCCGACGCAGACGCCCTGCTTCTCGTTGCCGTCGCCCTGCGCCCCGACACCGATGCCCTACTCCTTGTCGCCGGCCCTGCCTCGTCGTAGCCGTTGCCCTGCGCCCCGACACCGACGCCCTGCTCCTCGTCGCCGTCGCCTTGCGCCCCGACGCAGACGCGCTGCTTCTCGTTGCCGTCGCCCTATGCCCCGACACCGACGCCCTACTCCTTGTCGCCGGCCCTGCCTCGTCGTCGCCATCCCCACACCCTGCACCGATCGACGCCGTCGCCGCGCCTTGCATCGACGTCGTCGTCGCGCCGTGCGTCCTTGCTATGAGCGCCGACCCGATCCCCTCCTCTCCTCCTATTCCTGCCCTGCGCAGCCGCCGTGCCGCCGGCCCTGCCCTGCGCGGCCACCGTGCCGCTGCCCCTGCCCTGCCCTAGCACCGCGCGCCGCCCCTGCCCTGCATTTTTTCATACATGTATTTTTTGTGTATATGCGTGTGTATGTGTATATATGTGTATATGTGTGTGTATGTATAAATGTATTTTATTTATGTTTTTGGCATTTTTATAAAAATGTATATATGTATGTATGTTCTCTGTGTATATATGTTCATATATGCAAAAGTTAGATTTTTAGAAAAGTTTTATCTATGTATGCAAAAGTTAGAAGAACAAAAAAATTATATATGCAAAAGTTACATTTTTAGAAAAGGTTTATATATCTAGCTAGGAAGAAGGAAGAAGAAGAAAAACTTTTATATATGCAAAAGTTACATTTTTAGAAAAGTTTTATCTAGGAAGAAGGAAGAAGAAAAAAAAGAAGGAGAGGAAAAAGGAAAATAAGAAGAGGAAGAAGAAGAAGAAGGAGAAGAAGAGGAGAGGAAGAATAGGAGAAATAAATAAGAAGAGGAAAAAAGAAGAAAAAAAAGAGGAGAAGAAGAAAGGAATAGAAGAGAAGAAGAAAAAATAGAATTAATCTATTTTTTTTCTTCTTCTCCTCTATTCCTTTCTTCTTCTTCTCTTTTTTTTCTTCTTTTTTTCTTCGATCTTCTCCTCTATTCCTTTCTTCTTCTCCTCTTTTTTCTTCTTCTTCTTCTTCTTCCTCTTCTTATTTTTTATTGGGTATGACGTTGTCGATATACCCCCTCCCCTATAACTTCCACATGAGGGGGGTCGATATACCCCTCCCCGATAACTTCGACATGAGGGGGGGGGGTCATCGAGGGTTCGAGGGGCGAGGGCCGGGAACTAGGGTAGAGGTTCGAGGGTCACCGAGGGTTCGAGGGTCGTCGAGGGGCCTAGAGTTCGAGGGTCGAGGAACGCCGAGGGGTCGAGGGCCGCGGAGGGTTCGAGGGTCGAGGATCGCCGAGGGGTCGAGAGGTTGCCTAGTGTCAAAGTATTGAAGAAATCCATGGCTTCATCATTAGCCGGAAGTAACCGGGGCATGATGGTACGAAGTTGTGCGAAGTTGTTCTGGAATGGAGTCCCAGATAGGATAATTCGCCTTTTTGTACGAATTTCAGCAAAGGCCTTCCAAATAGCGATATTCGGAAGGCTCTTGCTAAACTTTGTACGAAAAAGCGAATTATCCTATCTGGGACTCCATTCCAGAACAACTTTGCAGAACTTCGTACCATCATGCGCCTGCTACATTCGCCTAATGATGAAGACATGGTTTTGTTGAATCCTTTGACACTAGACAAATGTGACATGAGGGGGTCGAGGGTCGAGGGTCTGGCAATGTGCACAAGTTGATCCAAACCCTAGAAGCGCTGCCGGGGCCACCCAAGTTTACCAAGTTAAAAGAGTGTTGTCGTTGAGGCCACCCCGAACCCTTGAAGCATTGCCGAGGCCACCCCAAACCCTAGAGACGCGTCGAGGCCACTAGTATGCATTCCTTGTTGTCATTAGCTAGCTAGGTCTACGTTTGCCACCAATATATCCATCTGTCATGTTTTTATAATAATTGCCATGTTGTAATATTTGCAGAAACTATGGAGCACGGCCGAGACGCGGAAGCAGAACAGGTGTTGGGGACATAATCGCAGCCGGAGGTGATGTCATGTCGTATCTCAACGAAACCGATGGTCTGGAAGGAGAGGGTGAAGCAGGCTACCGTTATCGAACAATGGAGGAGGAAGGACATGATTATGATGGCTCGGTGACCGAATGTCGGTGCAAGAAGGAGACCGTGATGACGGCTCCGGTGACCGAACAGAGTCCGGCTAGGTATATATATTAATTAAGCCTGTGCTGACTAGCTAATTGATGCATTTATTGTTTTGGTATGTACACATATTAACTCTCGTCTTTCTTCTTTTTTCTAGCCCTCCGGATCGAGCACAACTTCGGTAAAGGGACGAGGCCCGAAGAAAAAGTTGCGCTCGGATAAAAGGTTCACGATCACAGCAATCACGCGCGATGGCCAACCGATTGAACCCATCCAGACCAAGGAAGCATTCTCTGCTCAGTGCGGGGTTCTTGTTAGGGACATGATCCCGATCATCATCCACCAATTGTATAACGAAGACCCTGCGGTGTCTTATGTCAATGATAGGCAGAAAGGTGATCTTTGGGACGCGCTGAAGGCAAATTTCACCTTACCGACAGAGGAGGATCCGGAGAAGCCAGCTATTATAGAGCCATTGGTCAAGTCTCATGCTCTTAAGAAGATGGCAGATCTATTCAGGAGGTGGAAGAATGAACTGAAAACATCGTTTGTCGACAAAGAAAAGTCTCTAGAATTCACCGGCCGATTTGAGAAGATCAGAGATCACTGGGATGCATTTGTGGCCCACAAGACATCGGACAAGAGTAAGAAGATGTCAGCGACAAAGAAGATAAATGCTGTGAAGGAGCATAGCCATCGCATGGGGTCAGGTGGCTACCTCAAAGCCCGGCCGTCGTGGGACAAGGCTGAGAATGACCTGCTTGATAAAGGGTCGAACCAGAGACATTGAACTGGCCAGACCGTTCAAGGACTTGGTTCTTCGGGGTTGGCGGAACCTTGGACCCTGAATCAGGGAAGTGCGTTTGGATGAACGAGCAACTGCGAATACCCGTCACGAAGCTTTAGGACTATATCGCCGCAGCGCAGGAAGGGACGTTCATTCCAGACAGAGAGAACGACGAGCTCACAATGGCCCTCGGGAATCCTGAGCACCCTTGACGGACACGAGGCACGCCAGGCTCTGTTCCGTGGAAGGCCGGGTTTCTGGACGCAAGCGGTTAGAAATGCCAGGAGAGGAGGAGGAAAGTGGAGCATGCCCAACTGCAGAAGCTGCACGCAAGGGTACAAGCACTAGAGGATCGAGAAGCAAATCACAGCAAGCGACCTGCCGAAGCTACCCAGCCATCTCAGCGGAGAAGCAGCGTGGCTTCCACCAAGTTGCTTCAGCTGGAGCCTGTCTTCACGGCTCCTGCTAGCTACCCCGTGGATGCTATCACGGAGTCTCAACATTGCCAACTTATGACGCAATGGCAGAACTTTAAAGTCAAGGCGGCTGTCGGCTCTGTTCGACCTCCTGAACCCGGTGCACCTTTTCACTGCCGTCCAATTCCAGAAGGATATGCTAGGGTGACGGTGGATGAAATAAGGAAGGGATTTGAGGACCTCCACCCTACCGGTGAATGGGAGACTCGGCTGGGTTCTGCTGTGAAGACTCCATGCCTATGGCGGAAGGAGCTCATCAACCTTCCTAACTAGATGCCTTCGCCTCCTCCTCCTCTTCCGGTGAGTCAGGGCACTCCGCCTCCTCCTCTGCCTCCTTCTCCGGCGAGTGATCAGGGCACTCCGCCTCGTTCTCCGGCGCGTGGCGGCACTCCGCCTCCTTCTCCACCTGCGCCGCCATGCCCGAGCAGCCAGCCTCCTCCTTCTCCGCCTCGTCAGCAAGGGTGGAAGAAACCTGCCGCCGCTCCAGCTATTCCGGCGCGTCGTAGTCCTTCTCCTCCGCCTGGTAAGCAAGGAAAGAAGACAGCCGCAGCTGCTCTGTCTGCTCTGGCATCTAGCAGTACAGCTAGAGGCGGGAGGCAATACAGATGCGGTCCATCTCTCAAGCCTCTAGAGAAGTTACCATACGAGACGACCGTGGAGGAAAACGTGAAGATCGTGAAAGCCGAAGTGGGGACTTCATTGAAGCGGTGAAAGCAAAGAAACATCCACCTCCGGAGGAGAAGATAGATCCGGTGAAAGCAAAGCGCACTATCGATGCCCTGAAGCGACCACCACCTTCTCCGCCGCAATCCAACTATGATCTCATTATTCAAAGGTCATATATGGAAGCGGAGCGGTCGGGAAGTACTATCAGTGATCAAAGGTTAGCAGAACGATGAGCTGGGAAAAAAATTGCCCATCTCGGCGAAGAAGGGAACCAATTGTGCCCCCCGCTCAAGGTGTCTAGCGATATCGTCGCTAATCATCCGGAGATTTTGCCCGGTACCAATGTTGGAGATTACCTGCCCGATAATATACTTTACGATACAATGAAGGTGGACGAACACAAATACCATTACAGGAAGCCTCTCGTCAAAGATGAAAGATCTCTAACAACGATGATGCAAAGATTCCATGATTGGTACATGAAAACCTGCAGAGAGTCTCGGGGGAAGGATACTTTGACGCTGAGAGTTAAAGAGGAGCATGACCTCGTTGGAATTGATCTGTTGTCTGTTCCATTTGAGGAGTCCTTCCAGTTTTTCAATCAAAAGGCCCTCGATAAATTAACGGTCACTTGCTACTGTCTGTAAGTACTACTTCTGTCATTAAGTCTCTATATATAGCTCAGCTCTTTCATTGCATGTATATATAATTATCCTCACAATATTATGCAGATTGAAGATCGCCGAATTGAAGAAAAGACAAATCGGTGATATTGGGTTCATTAACACAAATCTCATAGATGAATTTACTGTTAAATTTCATGCCAAAGAAACCGAGGCCAACTTGCCACGATCGTTGGTAATAAATCAAAACAAAGATATAATACTCTTTCCTTACAACTTCAGGTGAGTGTTACTGTCTTGTGCATATTCGGTTTCCCTTATTAGTCGAGGTTATAGTAATGTAATTGATGAGTTATGCATGCATGTGCAGGTTCCACTATATTCTCCTAGAGATTAAGCTTGAGCAGGGACTAGTAACCGTCTTAGACTCGAGACGAAAAGATCCCCAGGAGTATGCAGACATGACTGAATTGCTCGAGAAGTAAGTTAAATCGATCATTATCTCAACATATCGACAACTTTGTTCATTTCCTGATATCAAGTAATTGTTTTCTTTGTCTGGCAGGGTTTGGAAAAAATTCACCGCACAAGCTCCGGGACTGCCGGGGAAGCTGCGATTTACACACCCGAAAGTAAGTACTACTAGCTAGTTCCGCGCATCTCCTAGTGATTCAAGCGCTAGTTTCATCAATAGCATTTAGCATGGTTTCTTATCAGTTTGATTGACCTCTATTTCTTGTAAAGTGGTTGTGGCAGGAAGCCGGAAATAATTACTGTGGATACTACGTTTGCGAGTCCATCCGCCACACGACCTGTGAGCGGGGCTACTCTAAAAAACAATATGAAGTGCGTACGCAATAATATTCACAATTTTATTTTATTAACATCATTTGTGTTGAGTTTCATTCATTCATATATATGTATTGACCCCTTCTTCAAATTAGATGTCTCAGATGCGGGATGAACTCCTAGCACAAGATCGCATGCGAGCAATTCAAGAGGAATTGGCAGGATTCTTTCTTGACCACGTGATCAATAAAGACGGAGAATACCATGTGGAACCAGAGTTCATATATAATTAGGGGATTATATTGTAAGAGATCTTATATTGTATATATGTAGCCAGTAGCGTCGGATAGATATACGAAAACTTGTTGTTCGACCAATCTCTCTGAGAAGGAGAGGTTGATATCACTTCTCTCTGTATGCATATGTTCATGACAATCTTCTGTACTTAATGGTTTCCTTCATTTGCTTACTAGCTAGTGTGTCGAGTCCTCTCTATACGTATAGTACGTAGCATCGACCAAGCACGGAGATAACAGAGGGCACTTCTCTCTATTAATTAGCTAGCTAACACAATATATGAAACACCTAAATTAACCCCCCAAAACCCCCTAAACCCACACCCTTTAAAAAAACAAAAACATTAGCTCCTGCCAGCTGCTGACTCGTGGATGCCTTTTGGTCCCGGTTGGTGCTACCAACCGAAGGCCCTCCTGCCTGGGCTCGCCGTAGCGGCCACTTGGAGGCCCATCTGGCCGGTTGGTATAAGAACCGGGACTAAAGGTATAGGGCTTTAGTATCGACCCTTTAGTCCCGGTTCCCCAACCGGGACAAATGGCCCTTTTTCTACTAGTGTACCTACTAGATCAACCACTAACCAGTTTATTAAATAAGACCATTGTATGGTACATCCTGATGAAAAGTGATAACCTTTTTCAAGGATGATACTGACATTTTTTGGCTTTCTCTTTCACAGTATGACTGGTCCACTATTTGTGAAAGACCCATTTCCAAAAATGACATATGTAGTTGAGTACCATCACATTCTTCCGTACAAGGAAAGTTTGTCTCAACTCCTCCACAAGTAACATAAGATTTGTTGTGCTTTTTTTATGCATGAAAGTAGGACAATAAATTTTTGGGATCATGGTAAATATGACACTTCGCGTGTTTGAGGAAATGGTCTTCTGATTCTTCACTAAAGGAGCAACCACGTCAACATGGAAAAGGTTCATTGCACTCCTTAATAGATGAAAATGTGGAAGAGCTAGATGAGAATAGCACGTCTAAGCTGCGAAAACGAATTACAAAAGAGTGAACTCCAAAGCAAAGCAAACAAGTAGTTGGTGCGAGCAAGCACAAGAAAAGCAGCAAAAGAGAATTTGAAGCCTCCATGGTTGCAGCTAATGTCTGTGCATAGGGTCTGGATAGTGAGATCCCCACAATAAAACATGTTATTGAGTTGGAACCTCCAAAGCCCGTGAGTAAGTCAAGAAATACAGAAGCTGGAGCCACAGCAGCAACGGGAGAAACTAAAATCCTACAATCGGGTTAGTGATTGTATCTGTATATAGATTTTACAGATCATATTGGTGCTTATTTGTGTTCTGATATAATCAACTTTAGGTGTTCAAGTGGAGAAGAACAAAACACAGGAGCAATCTAAATGTGACAATATGACCAAGGTGTCTTTCCTAGAGAGATAAGCTAAATTACAGATTGAAAGTATTGAGAACTACAATACTAGGCGCACTAGGATCACATGCACCCTCTGAAATGGTTGTAGATAATAAACCTCAAATATGATAACATGTTAACGACAATAAATTGTATCGTTCCGTCGTTGTCTATACAAATGTTATCATGATGGATGTTGCTCTTTATTATTTTTGTTTTTGTTCTCATATGCACTCAACTATAAGTAGCATAGACTAAGAGCATTTCTTCTTTTCTACCACATGTCGCCAAGTGAATGTTTGGAAAAGTGTGGGAGCACACACTTATGCTAATTATTAGGATGAGGGGAAGCCGGCACAATCCATTCCTATCAAATAAGGCATAATATCCCATTTATATAAGTACAGTTCATTAGTTAAGAAAAAAATATTATTGTTAGGAAAGTATCAATTGGTAGATCCTATTATTCAGAGCCACACCCTAATAAATCATCTCCATACAAAGAGAGGAGCCACACCCACTGTCAATCAATCAAAAGAAGTATGCATCCTTTTCATAAATCAGTTCCAGATGAGTAGGTGATGAATAGGCCAAGCTTTCCGTGTGATCCATTCACTCTGCCGTAACTTGAACTAATTGTTGTATCGGGCACTACATGTTGATCTAGTGAAGAACCATGCTTTGGAATGCGAAAATATGGATTTGTCAGGAAAGTCGGGTTGGATAAACCTACCAAAGACTGCTTATTTTTCATATTATTAGTCATTGGTCCTCCAAGTATTTAATCTGTATTCCAAATTTCATTGAAGGCGGCACCACTGAGTACAACATTGATGACCAGATAGATGATTCGCTGCGATAAATTCAGAAAATATGGGATGATCACTACTAGGAAAAGGGCTATAGATAATATGGACACTAATGGCGCACCACACATGTGGTGCGCCACTACTATATACTAATGGCGCACCATGTGTTGGTGCGCCATTAGTGTCCAAATACTAATGGCGCACCACATCCACGGTGCGCCACTAGTAAATTTTTTTTTTCAAAATTACTAATGGCACATCAGAGGACAGTGCGCCATTACTAGTTCAACTAGTAATGGCGCACCACTCCCACGGTGCGCCATTAGTGTCCAAATACTAATGGCGCACCACATCCACGGTGCGCCACTAGTAAATTTTTTAATTTTTTTTCAAAATTACTAATGGCGCACCAGAGGACAGTGCGCCATTACTAGTTCAACTAGTAATGGCGCACCACTCCCACGGTGCGCCATTAGTAATTTTGTTTCAATTTTTTTCAAATTTTTTTTTTAAACTACTAATGGCGCACCGTGGGGGTGGTGCGCCATTACTAGTTGAACTAGTAATGGAGCACCACTCCCACGGTGCGACATTAGTAATTTTGTTACAAATTTTGTTTCAAAATATTTTTTTTAAAAAACTACTAATGGCGCGCTGTGGGGGTGGTGCGCCATTACTAGTTGAACTAGTAATGGCGCACCACTCCCACGGTGCGCCATTAGTAACTTGGCCCATTCCACCGAATGCACCCCCGTGTGGACCGCCTTTTCTGTTTTAGAAAAAACAAAAGAAAATGATGGAAATCTCAAAAAAATAAAATAAAATAAGTTTCCCATGTGATATGTGGTCTACTTGTTGGGAAAATTTACAAATATGAATTTCGACTTTATTTGCAAAATCTCTCTGGAATTTGTAAAATGGGCATAACTTTTGCATACGAACTCGGATTAAAAAGTTTTATATATGAAAAATCATCTACTCAAAAAGATACATCCGAATTTAACTGGGGGAAACCTGTTAAACATTTTCAAAATCCTCAAAAACCTAATAGAAAAAAAGTTACGGGGCTTTCAAGATCTAGAGGCAAAAAAATTCAAAAAATTTCAAACTAACTAGTGGCGCACCGTTTGCTAGGTGCGCCACTAGTAACAGAAAAAATATTGGTTTCGAATTTTTTGTTGGAATTTTTTTCATGATACGTAATATGACAGGGAAGTTTGAAATATTTTTCAAAATTTCATCATACTCATGAATATGAACAAAGTCGTAGACATCAACAAGGTTTAATAGAATTGATATGATAGATATATCAACAAGTGGCTGTTAAGTGAGGTGGTGCTGGGGTTGGATAGAACTGCGAAGTTAAGCGTGCTCGTGCTGTAGTAGTGTGAGGATGGGTGACCTTTCGGGAAGTTTGACCACTTAGTGTGATTTGACTTGAGATTAAGCATATTGACCTGAGATTAAGCCATAGTGACCCGAGATTAAAAAATATTGGAATTTTTTTTTTGAAAAAATAATTTCTGAAAAAATATTTAAAAAAAATCGTTGCTAATGGCGTACTTCTATGTGGTGGGCCATTACTAAGTCAGATAGTAATGGCGCACCGTGGGCTATACTAATGGCGCACTGCCTGGTGCGCCATTAGTAAAAAATACTAGTGGCGTGGTACAAGTGGCGCACCAGTAGTGAGCCATTAGTAGGCAAAACTGGTGTGCCACTAGTAGGCCTTTTCCTAGTAGTGGATATTGTATGTTATATGTCTTTTCTCTTATTTCAGGAAAAAATGATGCCTGATTCATATAACTTTCTTCTAGTTGAGAATCTGATGTGAACTCTCCTATTCTCTCTTCAGTTCAGCTTCGCAAGGAAAGCATACTTCAAGAATGAAGTGTAGTGTGATATGGACATCCAGACACTCTTGAGTGGTATTCTACCCTTGCCACATTTTAAACGTGGTTACATTTACAATCACGCCGTAGGACGGTCATAGTCTTGGGGTCAACACTGTGGACATGTTTTTTTGGGAGCCATACGTTTCCAAAAGTTTTGTGTTAAACTATGGTGTATCACACTTTTCATTGTGGACAAATCATCCGCCACACTTTTCAATTTGGTATGTTATACATAGATCATCATTGCATATCATGTTTTATTGCATTTTGACAAATCCTCGATAAATCCTAAGCAACTCAAGGACCCTTGGAGAGAGTTGGGGATTTTCTCGAATTTTCATATTTGATTTTTATCAAATAATAAGACGAGGATTTTGGTTTTAATTATTTTCCCTCAGGAAAAAATATTTCATTTTAAAATAAACGAGAGGAGAAAATATGACTTCTCCAAAACAATTGAAATACTGGAGGAAAATGTTAAAATCATTATTTGGAATTTATTTGGATTTTATTTGCAATTTTTACTACATTAAAATATTGCATGTTTGCAAAATATTTATTTTGATTTAAAAAAATGTTCACCCTATTTTAGATTTTCTAACTAGACGGGGAAAATTTATTTTGTATTTTTCTGATTTTTATTTATTTTTCTATGAATTATTTACCACGGAACTTATTTAAAAAAAAGAAAAAACGAGCGACGCCCGCTGGGCCGAAGCCCAACCGAGCGCCGGCCGGCCCGCCCGCGCCTTTCCTCTCCGCGCATGGGAGCCCCGCCGCCGCCACGACCGAGTCCGGCCGCCGCACGCCTCCCCTCGCCCGACCCCTTCCCCAAGCCACCTCGCGCCCCCCCTCCTATATATACCCCCCTCTCTCTTTCCTCTCACCGCCGCCGCCGCCGCCCTCAACGCCGAGCGCCGCCGCCGCCCGCAACGCGCCTCGCCGCCGCCGCCGTAGCCCGCGCCGCCGCCTCGCCTCGCCCGCACACCGAGCCCCGCACCTCGCCGCCCGAGCTCGCCGCCCCGCCGGAGCCCCTCGCCGGAGCCCGACGAGGTACTGCCCGCTGCCCCGTTGACTTTGCCGGTTTTCGTTTAAAAAAAACAGTTTGTTTAAAAAAAAGAAAAAAAACCCTAGATCGGTTTTTTTTTCGGTTTTATTATTTTGCGAGCGTTCACCGTACCGTTCGTTTTAACGAACGCGTTCGTCGGGTTTTCTCTGTTAACGAACGTTCGTTCTTTAACCGTTCGTCCGTTTTTCTTTTTCGTCGGATTTTTCTGCGATTTTCTCAGATTTGATTTCTGATCGAATCTTCGATTCTGTTTAACTTCTCGCTCGTTTATCAGAATCAGGCGATTCAAGCGCCTAGAGTTTCGTTTCGAAATTCTCTTTCCGTTTAACCTACTCAAACAAGTTTTTGCTACAGTAAAATTTGACCTAGATCCAGATTAGTAAACGAAGCTTCTTTCTTTCGTCGTTTGACTTTCGTTGTTTCTTTTGAGTTGAATCTTTTTGCAAACCGGAGTTCTTAAGTTGAACCTTTTGGTTGGATCTTTCATTCGAGTTTTACCTGTGTATTAGATGAGTACTGATTGTATGCTTGTTTGTTTGCGATAGAGTACCCGGAGTGTGCCGCTTGTTACTTCGACTCGTTAGGTTTTGCGGATCATCAGCAAGGCAAGTAACACTTTGATCATATCCCGTTCATACCCAGTTTTACTGCATTAGATCTGTTTTCCTCAAACACTTGCATGATTAGGATCTAATTAAATTGTGGGTATTGGGAAGTAGCTGAGGTAGTACCTATTACCTGTTTTTCTTATCAAACCCTTGGGAGTTACTTCTACGTTGCTTTTATTATTGCCATGCTATGCTCGTAGACGTGGATTGGGTTTGAGTGATATTCGTGATAGATGTGAGATGCTTATTAATGGTTCAATTTAAGGTGGCAACTAAAACTCACATCTGGGTGGATTGAGGCACCTGGAGAACCCAGTGTTGCCTGTATGTATAAGGTCCGCCACCCAGGCTCAAAGGGATCATAAGATTATTCATGCTAGAAACTTCCGTGTGCAGCCACAAGCTATTATGGGCTCTAGCATAGTTGTATAGGTTACAAGATCTCTTGAAGAGGTGGACTAGCAGATGTAGGGGAAAGTAGGTGTACCGGTCCATCCAGAGTAAAGAGTGATTGTTTCTGAAAGACTGTGTCTCGGTCATCCGTTTCTCAAACATCATGTAGTGCGAGAATCAAGCAGAGGCGATCGAGTCTTGTGGGGAAAAGTGCGCAAACCTCTGCAGAGTGTACAAACTAATCATGGTTAGCCGTGTCCCCGGTTATGGACAACTTGAGTATCTAGTACCTGGATTATCATTTGAATCTCATCACCATGTTACTTTTAATTAATTTTGTTGGGTTAGTGATGACACTTAATTGGGATTGAGTTGGAGGTACCTTCTCAATGTTTCACAACCACCATGATAGTTAAATAAAATTTATTCCTTTGCAGTAGGATAAAATTGGCTTTTCGCAAAACTGTAACCATAGAGCTTTCCACCAGCCATATATGCATATATTATAGCATTATTATTGTTCATTGCTCTCTATGTGTTACTTTGCCAGCATATTCTATGTGCTGACCCGTTTTCGGGCTGCAACGTTTCATGTTGCAGACTTTTCAGACGACGAGTAAGGTGCCTTAGCTCGTGGTCTTATACTCAGTGATGCCGCTGGAGTTGATGGACTCACTTATCTTCCAAGTCTTCCGCTGTTATCGTTATTAGATGGCCTTAAGCCATGTTTATCATACTTAATCTCTTCGAAGATATTCGATGTAATAAGTGTGTGATTGCTACTCAGTTATAAATCCTCCATTTGTACTGTGCGTGTCAGCATTACTGATCCAGGGATGACACTGGTGCACAGCAGCACATGCCATTTGAGGTCTGGTCGCTACAAAGTTGGTATCAGAGCACACGCTGACTGTAGGACACGACCACTAAGCTTAAGCCCTAGAAAGCTTCTCACTTCTCATTTCTAACCCCTCTCCACTTTCTACTCTTTTAGGAATGGCGAATGCAAGGAGCAAGTTCATGCAACCAGATGAAGACACGCCTTTTGGTCGACACTTGAAGGAAGTCACCAAGTATTTGAACATAGGAATACCAAGCATCACGGGAACCTACAACGCCACCTTACCTGAAGAGGAGAGCTGGAAGATTCAAGTTATCATTCCAGGAAGGATGTTTAGTGCCATGAGATTGGTTTTCGAAGCACCAACTTGGAGTTTAGGGAAGAGCATGGCCGCACATATCGCCATGGGACGCATTGGAGAAGTCTACCACCAGGAGCTTAAGGATACAATTTATCAGATTTGTGGACGTCGAGACGCGCAATGGGATATGATCAAGACCAAGAAGGATGGATCAATTGCAGCTTTCATCCAGGAGCAGAACCAACATATTCGTCGCCAGGAGAACCAGATGTGCACGGACAAGGAAGAACTGAAGAAGGCATTAACGAAGATCAAGGAGCTTCAGGAAGAACTCAAGGCTACACGCGAAGATTATTTGGAGGAAATCAACGCACTAGTAGGGAAGATTGACGACCTGGAGAAGAAGATTGGAACATTCGTGGGAAATCCAGTGCCAAAAGCAGAAGTCGACGAATGCACTTGTCCGGATAACTACATCATCATCGACGACACTGAATCGGAACCAAGTGAAGGTGACTGGATTGATGAAGCTGGAGCAGACATCATGGAGTCTTCAACGGATCAGAATTTCTAGTAGACCACCATATCAGTAGTAGTTTTCCCCCATTAAATAGTATAGTTCAAGCACTTTGTAACGCTAGTTAGATCGATTGTTTTGCCTTGTTTGAATTGATTGAGTGATATTGATTGAATTGTCTCATGAGCATATGGGTAGTGTTTTCTCTCTAGACCTCATTCTATTCTTAACTCTCATCTTTTCTAAACCTATCAGATGCCTCCGAGACGCGACACCGGATTTGTTTTCCCGCCAGAGATCACCCAGTTGATTCAGCAACAGAATGCCCTGATGCAAGTGTTAGTGCAGAACCAAGGCAACAACAACAACAACCCACCGCCACCACCACCTGTTGATCACTTAGCCCGTTTCTTAAGGCTAAACCCGCCGGTGTTTTCCAGTAGCACCGAGCCGATTGTAGCAGATGATTGGCTCCGCAAAGTTGGAAGGGAGTTGACCACTGCAGGATGCACAAATGCGGAAAGAGTGCGTTTTGCCGCACATCAGCTTGATGGACCCGCAGCATCATGGTGGGAGAATTATACAGCCACGCACCCTATTGACACTGTCACATGGGACCATTTTCAGCAAGCTTTCCGTACAGCTCATGTTTCAACAGGAGCTATGGCTATGAAGAAGCGTGAGTTCCGTAACCTACGCCAAGGAGGACGCACCGTAGGCCAGTATGTGGAGGAATTCAGTAAGTTAGCACGTTATGCACCAGATGACGTTGCTACAGACGCTGCCAAGCAAGAGAAATTCTTGGAAGGACTGAATGATGAACTGAGTATGCAGTTGATGGTAGCAACCTTCAACAACTACCAGGAACTGGTAGATAGAGCTCTCATGATTGAAGGGAAGCAACAGCAGATTGAAAACCGTAAGAGGAAGTATGGAAGCTCTGGGAAGAAGCCGAACCCGTTCAACAAAGGACATGTGAACCACGTGAGCGTGGAGGAGGTTGAAGCTCAGCCTGATGCAGTAATAGGTAAGTTTTTGGTTAAGTCATTTACTGCAACCGTTCTTTTCGATACTGGTGCATCGCATTCATACATATCAAGGGGATTCGTGAATAAGTTTAAGATGTCCACCCAAGTTCTCAAAACCCCTATGTTAGTAACCTCGCCAGGAGCAGAGTATATGGCCACCCAAGGATGTTTTCAGATACCATTGGCCATTGGTAGGCATGTTTTCCCCTCAGACCTCATTGTTTTGGAATCGCAAGGTTTGGATGTGATTCTGGGAATAGATTGGCTATCATTGTATGGAGGAAACATCGATTGTGCCAGCAAGACAATTTTGCTTACCACCCCGGAAGGAAAAAGGATCAAGTATGTATCCCGGCATATGCCGAAGAGGACTCAAGTGAATTCCTTATCAGGAGTTGTACAGGAGGAAGTACCAGTGGTGAAGGATTATCCGGATGTATTTCCAGAAGAGTTGCCAGGCATGCCACCAGATAGAGACATTGAGTTTTTGATTGAACTTTTGCCAGGCACAGGGCCAATATCTAAGAGACCGTACAGGATGCCCGCAAAGGATTTGGAAGAAATTAAGAAGCAGATCAAGGAGTTACTGGATAAAGGCTATATTCGCCCAAGTTCGTCACCTTGGGGATCCCCAGTACTTCTAGTGGAGAAGAAAGATGGATCACAAAGGATGGTTGTTGATTACCGAGGTTTGAATGAAGTGACCATCAAAAACAAGTACCCACTACCGATGATAAATGATTTGTTTGACCGCTTACAAGGAGCTAAAGTATTTTCCAAGATCGATCTACGATCAGGATACCATCAGTTAAAGATTCGAGAGCAGGATATACCCAAGACGACATTTACCACCAGATATGGATTGTATGAGTATACCGTTATGTCATTTGGTCTGACTAACGCACCTGCCTATTTCATGAACCTGATGAACAAAGTGTTTATGGAGTTTTTGGATAAGTTCGTCGTGGTGTTCATTGATGATATTTTAATCTTTTCCAAGGATGAAGAAGAGCATGAGGAGCATTTACGATTGGTACTTGAGAAGCTCAGAGAACATCAATTATATGCCAAGTTCAGCAAATGTGAGCTTTGGTTGAAGGAAGTTGGATTCCTTGGACATGTTATTTCTGGAGACGGAATAGCAGTAGACCCTGCCAAGGTTGACACAGTGACAAGTTGGGTATCACTCACGACAGTTGGAGAAATCCGGAGTTTTCTTGGACTTGCAGGATACTACCGGAGATTTATCAAGAATTTCTCAAAGATTGCTAAGCCCATGACTGAGCTATTGAAGAAGGACACCAAATTCAATTGGACTGAGGAATGTGAAGCTAGTTTCCTAGAGCTGAAGAAACGATTGGTTACATCACCAGTGTTGATTCTGCCAGATCAACGCAAGGATTATGAAGTTTATTGCGACGCTTCTCGTCGAGGACTTGGAGCAGTGCTTATGCAGGAAGGAAGAGTTGTGTCGTATGCTTCACGACAACTTAAACCCCATGAGAAGAATTATGCTACGCATGATTTGGAATTAGCAGCCGTGGTGCATGCATTAAAAACATGGAGACATTTTCTCATCGGAAACCATTGTGAGGTGTACACGGATCACAAGAGTTTGAAGTACTTTTTCACGCAGAAGGAGTTAAATCTCAGACAGAGAAGATGGTTGGAGCTCATTAAAGATTATGATATGAGATTGCATTATCACCCTGGAAAGGCTAACGTAGTAGCAGACGCGTTGAGCCGCAAGAGTCATGTCAACACCCTCATGACAGGAGATTTACCTCAGGAGTTAGCCGAGGACCTTCGCGAGCTATGTTTGGAGATAGTCCCAAGAGGCTATTTAGCGACATTGGAGATTCAGTCTACCTTGATGGAAAGGATCAGAGAAGCTCAGAAGACAGACAAGGAGATTGAAGAGATAAAAGAGAAGATGAGCAAAGGAAAAGCCAAGGGATTTCGTGAGGATGAGCACGATACCTTATGGTTCGAGGACCGTGTATATGTGCCAAATGATCCGGAGATCAGGAAGTTGATTTTGCAAGAAGCCCATGATTCACCATACTCGATTCACCCAGGGAATACCAAGATGTATTTGGATTTGAAGAATACTTTCTGGTGGACCAGAATGAAGAAGGATATTGCGGAGTATGTAGCAGTTTGTGATGTATGCCAGAGAGTGAAGGCAGAGCATCAGAAGCCAGCAGGATTGCTGCAGCCATTGCCGATACCCGAATGGAAGTGGGATAAAATAGGCATGGATTTTATCACAGGATTACCCAGGACTCGTTCAGGCTATGACTCGATATGGGTTGTAGTCGACCGTTTGACGAAAGTGGCTCATTTCATTCCAGTGAAGACCACTTACACCAGTGCTAAGTTGGCAAAGATATACATGACCAGGATCGTATGTTTGCATGGAGTTCCGAGGACCATTGTATCAGACAGAGGAACCCAATTTACCTCGAAGTTTTGGAAGCAGTTACATGAAACATTGGGAACCAGGCTGGAATTTAGTACAGCTTTCCACCCACAGACAGATGGACAGACCGAAAGAGTCAACCAGATTTTGGAGGACATGTTGAGAGCATGTGCACTAGATTATGGATCTAGTTGGGACGACAATTTGCCATATGCGGAGTTTTCGTATAACAACAGTTATCAAACCAGTTTGAAGATGGCCCCTTTCGAAGTCTTGTACGGAAGGAGGTGTAGAACGCCGTTGTTATGGGACGAAGTTTGAGACCGTCAGTTGTTTGGACCAGATTTGATTAAGGAGTCTGAACAGAAAGTGAGGTTGATTCGTGATAGGCTCAAGGTAGCCCAGTCCAGGCAGAAGAGTTATGCTGATTCTAAACGAAAGGAGACCGTTCACGAAGTCGGAGACCGAGTGTATCTTCGAGTATCACCCCTTCGAGGAGTGAAGCGCTTTGGAGTTAAAGGAAAGTTAGCGCCCCGTTTTATCGGACCATACAGAGTGTTGGAACGTATGGGAGAAGTTGCCTACAAGCTGGAATTGCCCGAAGGATTGTCTGGAGTACATGATGTATTTCACGTTTCGCAGTTGAAGAAGTGCCACGCAGAGATGGCTGAGATTCCATTGAGAGATACTGTGCCGCTGGAAGCGATTCAGCTGGAAAGTGATTTGACCTATGAGGAGAAGCCAGTGAAGATTCTCGAGTATGCCAGCCGAGTTACCCGCAGCAAGGTTATCAAGTTTTGCAAAGTTCAGTGGAGTCACCACACGGAGGATGAAGCCACCTGGGAGCGAGAGGAAGATCTACGGAAAAACCACTCCCACCTGTTTTCTAGCCAACCCGAATCTCGAGGGCGAGATTCATCTTAAGGGGGGTAGGTTTGTAACATCCCAACTTTTCAATTTGGTATGTTATACATAGATCATCATTGCATATCATGTTTTATTGCATTTTGACAAATCCTCGATAAATCCTAAGCAACTCAAGGACCCTCGGAGAGAGTTGGGGATTTTCTCGAATTTTCATATTTGATTTTTATCAAATAATAAGACGAGGATTTTGGTTTTAATTATTTTCCCTCCGGAAAAAATATTTCATTTTAAAATAAACGAGAGGAGAAAATATGACTTCTCCAAAACAATTGAAATACTGGAGGAAAAATGTTAAAATCATTATTTGGAATTTATTTGGATTTTATTTGCAATTTTTATTGCATTAAAAATATTGCATGTTTTCAAAATATTTATTTTGATTTAAAAAAATGTTCACCCTATTCTAGATTTTCTAACTAGACGGGGAAAATTTATTCTGTATTTTTCTGATTTCTATTTATTTTTCTACGAATTATTTACCGCGGAACTTATTTAAAAAAAACGAGCGACGCCCGCTGGGCCGAAGCCCAAACCGAGCGCCGGCCGGCCCGCCCGCGCCTTTCCTCTCCGCGCACGGAAGCCCCGCCGCTGCCACGACCGAGTCCGGCCGCCGCACGCCTCCCCTTGCCCGACCCCTTCCCCAAGCCACCTCGCGCCCCCCTCCTATATATACCCCCCCTCTCTCTTTCCTCTCACCGCCGCCGCCCTCAACGCCGAGCGCCACCGCCGCCCGCAACGCGCCTCACCGCCGCCGCCGTAGCGCGCGCCGCCGCCGTCGGGAGCCGCCGCCGCCTCGCCTCGCCCGCACCCCGAGCCCCGCACCTCGCCGCCCGAGCTCGCCGCCCCGCCGGAGCCCCTCGCCGGAGCCCGACGAGGTACTGCCCGCTGCCCCGTTGACTTTGCCGGTTTTCGTTTAAAAAAAACTGTTCGTTTAAAAAAAAAGAAAAAAAACCCTAGATCGGTTTTTTTCGGTTTTATTATTTTGCGAGCGTTCACCGAACCGTTCGTTTTAACGAACGCGTTCGTCGGTTTTTCTCTCTTAACGAACGTCCGTTCTTTAACCGTTCGTCCGTTTTTCTTTTTCGTCGGATTTTTCTGTGATTTTCTCAGATTCGATTTCTGATCGAATCTTCGATTCTGTTTAACTTCTCGCTCGTTTATCGGAATCAGGCGATTCAAGCGCCTAGAGTTTCGTTTCGAAATTCTCTTTCCGTTTAACCTACTCAAACAAGTTTTTGCTACAGTAAAATTTGACGTAGATCCAGATTAGTAAAAGAAGCTTCTTTCTTTCGTCGTTTGACTTTCGTTGTTTCTTTTGAGTTGAATCTTTTTGCAAACCGGAGTTCTTAAGTTGAACCTTCTGGTTGGATCTTTCATTCGAGTTTTACCTGTGCATTAGATGAGTACTGATTGTATGCTTGTTTGTTTGCGATAGAGTACCCGGAGTGTGCCGCTTGTTACTTCGACTCGTTAGGTTTTGCGGATCATCAGGAAGGCAAGTAACACTTTGATCATATCCCGTTCATACCCAGTTTTACTGCATTAGATCTGTTTTCCTCAAACACTTGCATGATTAGGATCTAATTAAATTGTGGGTATTGGGAAGTAGCTGAGGTAGTACCTATTACCTGTTTTTCTTATCAAACCCTTGGGAGTTACTTCTACGTTGCTTTTATTATTGCCATGCTATGCTCGTAGACGTGGATTGGGTTTGAGTGATATTCGTGATAGATGTGAGATGCTTATTAATGGTTCAATTTAAGGTGGCAACTAAAACTCACTTCTGGGTGGATTGAGGCACCTGGAGAACCCAGTGTTGCCTGTATGTATAAGGTCCGCCACCCAGGCTATAAGGGATCATAAGATTATTCATGCTAGAAACTTCCGTGTGCAGCCACAAGCTATTATGGGCTCTAGCATAGTTGTATAGGTTACAAGATCTCTTGAAGAGGTGGACTAGCAGATGTAGGGGAAAGTAGGTGTACCGGTCCATCCAGAGTAAAGAGTGATTGTTTCTGAAAGACTGTGTCTCCGTCATCCGTTTCTCAAACATCATGTAGTGCGAGAATCAAGCGGAGGCGTACGAGTCTTGTGGGGAAAAGTGCGCAAACCTCTGCAGAGTGTACAAACTAATCATGGTTAGCCGTGTCCCCGGTTATGGACAACTTGAGTATCTAGTACCTGGATTATCATTTGAATCTCATCACCATGTTACTTTTAATTAATTTTGTTGGGTTAATGATAACACTTAATTGGGATTGAGTTGGAGGTACCTTCTCAATGTTTCACAACCACCATGATAGTTAAATAAAATTTATTCCTTTGCAGTAGGATAAAATTGGCTTTTCGCAAAACTGTAACCATAGAGCTTTCCACCAGCCATATATGCATATAGTATAGCATTATTATTGTTCATTGCTCTCTATGTGTTACTTTGCCAGCATATTCTATGTGCTGACCCGTTTTCGGGCTGCAACGTTTCATGTTGCAGACTTTTCAGACGACGAGTAAGGTGCCTTAGGTCGTGGTCTTATACTCAGTGATGCCGCTGGAGTTGATGGACTCACTTATCTTCCAAGTCTTCCGCTGTTATCGTTATTAGATGGCCTTAAGCCATGTTTATCATACTTAATCTCTTCGGAGATATTCGATGTAATAAGTGTGTGATTGCTACTCTGTTATAAATCCTCCATTTGTATTGTGCGTGTCAGCATTACTGATCCAGGGATGACACTGGTGCACAGCAGCACAGGCCATTTGAGGTCTGGTCGCTACACTTTGTGACGTACAAATCGTCTGTCGAAACTGTGGCCAATTTTCGCGCGAAGGTTTTGTTTGGATTTTTTTGAAATGTTTTGGCAAGAAGTTGTTGTTGGATAGTATTTTTCATCATCTATCCAACAAGCTTGAGTTTGCTCAATTTGGAGCTCATTTGCGGAAGTTTAGGCAGTTTAGGCTTTTATTGCATCCTTCTTCTTTGCTTGGGGTATTTTGAAGCTCACTAGCGGTAGTACCACCCCGGGTAGTGGTAGTACCACTTGCGCGGTACTTCCGCGGTACAGTGCCACAGGCACTATAGCTTGTGTTCAGGCTTCTGGACTCGTTTTTGCTTCGGTGACAGTAGGATGACAGTTGGGCACGGTAGTACCATTTCGGATGGTAGTACCATGTTTTCCCAGCGGTAGTACCGCTCTTGCAGTATTTCCACGACCGACTACGATCACACTATCGCCTATTTCTTTGCTTCTGTAGTCCCTCGCTCCTCCGCGGTAGTAGAGTGATAGTAGGGTGTGGTAGTACCGCTTCGTGCGGTACTGCCGTCCTACCCTCCCTCTACTGCTGCTGGTTATTTATGTTTTGAGACACTAAGCGGTAGTACCGCTTGTGAGGATGGTAGTACTGCTCTGGCGGAACTACCACGCCTGGACTTTCATTTTCTAAGTGCTACACCTGGAACTACCGCCCCAAGCGGTAGTACCACTCCTCTGGGCTGTAGTACCTCTTGTGTGCTAGCTGGGGGCATAAACGTTGGATTTGTCCCCACCTACGAAAGAGGGACTTTTTTCCCAATGAACTTAATCCTTTGAGCTCGTGTTTCGCCCCCATTGTTGATCTTCTTCGAGATTTCCATCTCTCAATCCCTCCAATGATTCTAGCTATTTATTGAGGGAAAATATAGATGAGATCTAGATCTACGTTTCCAATAATCACTTTCTCCTCTATCTGAGGGGAGCCCCTTGGATCTAGATCTTGGAGTTCTTCATGTTCTCTTCTTCGTTCTTCCTCTTATTTTCCTCCATGACATTAGTTGTTGTGATGGGATTTTGGAGAGAAGGACTTGGGCACTTCGTGTGCCCTTACCATTGCATTTGGTGCATCGGGTTGAGTTCTCCACCGTGATACGTCGAAGTAAAAGTTGAGAAGTTTATTACTCTTGGGTGTTTGGGTACCCAGAGCTTGTGCCTCTTGGGTGCTTTGGTGCCCTAGAAGGTTGGTGCGCTTGGAACTCAATCGTTGTGGTGTAACGCTCCGGGCAAGCATCGGGGTCTCCAATTAGGTTTTGGAGATCGCCCCGAGCAATTTGTACAAATTCCGGTGACCGCCCCAAGGGTTGCCAAAGTGTACGGGTTCTGATGACCGCCCCAACGGTTGCCATTTGTACGGGTTTGGTGGCCGCCCTCAAGGGTCCCTTAGTGGAATCACGAGATATTGCATTGTGTGAGGGTATGAGAAGATTACGGTGGCCCTGGTGCATTCTTGGGGTGCATTGTGCCTCCACACCGCTCCGGATGGAGATTAGCAATCGCAAGGGTGTGAACTTCGGGATACATCACCATCTCCACGTGCCTCGCTTATCTCTTAATCGAGCCCTTGACTTATGCACTTTACTCTATGATAGCCAGAGTGTTTCATATTATATATCTTGCTATCACATAGTTGTTTACCTTGCTTAGCATTAGTTGTTGGTGCACATAGGTGATCCTAGTTGTTTTAGGTTTTGTGGTTGATAAATTAAACACTAGTTTCATTCCGCATTTGTTTGAGCCTAAGCCTGTACCTACTAGATCGTTTTATGATTTTAGGTTACATCCCTTTTGATCAACTATTATTCAGTTTGTTAAATAAGCCCATTGTATGGTACATCCTGATGAAAAGTGATACCATTTTTAAAGGATACTGACATTTTCTGCTTTCCCTTCATAGTATGACTGGTCCGCTATTTCTGAATGATCCATTTCCAAAAACGACATCTGTAGTTCAGTATTATCACATTCTTCCGTACAAGGAAATTTTGTCTAAACTCCTCCACAGGTAACATAAGATTTGTTGTGGTTTTTTATGCGTGAAAGTAGGACAATAACTTTCTGGGATCATGGTAAATATGACTGACATGTTTCAGGAAATAGTCTTCTGATTCCTCACTAAACGAGCAACCAAGTCGACATGTAAAAGGTTTATTGCACTCCGTAATAGATGAAAAATGTGGAAGAGCAAGATGAGAATAGCATGTCTAAGATGCGAAAATGAATTACAAAAAGTGTCAACTCCAATGCAAAGCAAACAAGCAGTTGGTGCCAACAAGCACAAGAAAAGACACAAAAGAAAATCTGAATCCTCCATGGCTGCAACTGATGTGTGTGCAGAGGGTCTGGATAGTGAGATCCCCACAACAAAACATGTTATTGAGGTGGAACCTCCAAAACCTGTGAGTATGTCAAGAAATACAGAAGCTGCAGCCGTGGCAGCAAGTGGAGAAACTAAAATCCTACAATCAAGTTAGTCATTGTAACTGTATTTTGATTTTACTTATCACATTGTTCCTTCTTTGTGTTCTGATATAATCAACTTTATCTGTTCAAGTGGAGAAGAAAAGAACACAGGAGCAATCTAAACGTGACAATATGCCCCAAGATGTCTTTCCTTGAGAGGTAAGCTAAACTATAGATTGAAAGTATTGAAAAGTACAATACTAAGACGCATTAGGATCACATGCACCCTCTGAAATGGTTGTAGAAAATAAACCTCAAATATGATGACCTATTAACAACAATAAATGTATGGATCCATCCATGTCTATACAAATGTTATCATGATGGATGTTGCTCTTATTCTATTTGTTTTTGTTCTCATACACACTCAACTATAAGTAGCATAGACTTAGAGCATTTCTTCTTTTCTACCACATGTCGCCATGTGAATGTTTGAAAAAGTGTGCGAGCCACACACTTCTATTAGGTATTAGGATGAGGGGAAGCTGGCACAATCCATTCCTATCAAATAAGGCATAATATCCTATTTATTTAAGGATAGTGTGTTAGTTAAGAAAAATTTATTATTATTAAGACAGTATCAATTGGTAGATCCTATTGAGCCACACCCTAATAAATCATCTCCATACAAAGAGAGGAGCCACACCCACTGTCAATCAATCAAAAGAAGTATGCATCCTTTTCATAAATCAGTTTCGGATGAGTAGGTGATGATTAGGCCAAGCTTTTCATGTAATCCATTCACTCTGTCGTAACTTGAAGAACTAATTGTTGTATCGGGCACCACATGTTGATCTAGTGAAGAATCATGCTTTGGAATGCAAAAATATGGATTTGTTACGAAAGTCAGGTTAGATAAACTTACTCAAGACTGCTTATTTTTCATATTATTAGTAACTAGTCCTCCAAGTATTTAATCTGTGTTCCAAATTTCATTGAAGGCCCACCACTGAGTACAACGTTGATGACCAGATAGATGATTCGCTGTGATCAATTCAGAAAGTACAGGATGAGATTGTATGTTATATGTCTTTTCTTGTATTTCATGAAAAAATTATGCATGTTTCCTATAACTTTCTTGTAGTTGAGATCTGATGTGAAATCTCCTATTCTCTCTTCGTTTCACCTTCGCAAGGAAAACATACTTCAAGAACGAAGTCCTCAGTGTGATATAGGCATCCAGGGACTCTTGAGTGGTATTCTACCCTTGCCACATTTTAAACATGGTTACTTTTACAGTCAGGCTGTAGATTTATCACAGTCTTGTTGTCAACACTATGGACATGTTTTTTGGGAGCCATACGTTTCCAAATGTTATGTGTTAAGCTGTGGTGTATCACACTTTTCATTGTGGCCAAATCGTCCACCGCACTTTGTGAAGTACAAATCATCCGTTGAAACTGTGGCCAGTTTTGGCAAGAAGTTTTGTTTTTGAAATGTTTTGGCAAGAAGTCACTGTTGGATAAAATTTGTTGTCATCTATCAAACAAGGTTGAGTTTGCTCAATTCGGAGGTCATTTGTAGAAGTTTTGGCAGTTCAGGTTTTATTGTATCCTTTTATTTTGCTTGGTGTATTTTCAAGCTCACTAGCGGTAGTACTGCCCTCGATAGCAGTAGTACCGCTTGCGCGTGAGTTCCGCGGTCCAGTGCCGTGGGCACTATGGCTTGAGTTTAGGTTTCTGGACAGTTTGTTGATTCAACGGTAGTAGGACGGCAGTTGGGCACGGTAATACGATTTTGGATGGTAGTACCACACCTGCACAGCGGTAGTACTGCTCTCGCGGTACTTCCACGACCGACTACCGTCACACTACCGCCTATCTGTTTGTTCCCGTAGTCCCTTGCTGCCTCCACGATAGTAGGGCGATAGTAGGGTGCGGTGGTACCGATTCGTGTGGTACTGCCGTCCTACCCTCCCTCTACTGCCCTGGTTCTCCGTGTCCTAAGACACTAAGCGGTAGTACCGCATGTGACGATGGTAGTACCTCTCTGGTGGAACTACCGAGCCTGGACTTCCGTTCTCTCTTAGTGATACACCTAGAACTGTCATCCCAAGCGGTAGTACCGCTCCTCTAGGCGGTTGTACCGCTTGTGTGGGGGCTGAAGGCATAACGGTTGGATTTGTCCCCACCTACAAAAGGGGGTCTTCTTCCCCCAATGAATTTAATCCTTTGAGCTCATGTTTTCCCCCATTGTTGACCTTCTTCGAGCTTTCCATCTCTCAATCCCTCTAATGATTCTTGCTAGTTCTTGATGGAAAAGAGAGAGGGCATCTAGATCAACGTTTCCACCAATCATTTTCTCCTCTATGTGAGGGGAACCCCTTGGATCTAGATCTTGGAGTTCTTCGTGTTATATTCTTGGTTCTTCCTCTCATTTTCCTCCATAGCATTAGTTGTGGTGGTGGGATTTGCGAAAGAAGGACTTGGGCACTTCGTGTGCCCTTGCCATTGCATTTGGTGCATTGATTTGAGTTCTCCACAGTGATACGTGGAAGTGAAAGTTGAGAAGCTTATTACTCTTGGGTGTTTGGGCACCCTAGAGCTTGTTCCTCTTGGGTGCTTTGGTGCCCGAGCCAGTTTGTGCGTTCAGAGCTCAATCATTGTAGTGTAAAGCTCCGGGCAAGTGACGGGGTCTCCAATTAGGTTGTGGTGATTTCTCGAGCAATTTGTATGGGTTCCAATGACCGCCCCCAAGGGTTGCCAAATGTGTACTGGTTCGGGTGACCGCCCCCAAGGGTTGCCATTTGTACGATTTCGTTGACCGCCCTCAAGGGTCCCGTAGTGGAATCACAACATCACTACTACAAAAACAGCTATAGCCAATATGGACACTAATGGCGCACTGTGCATGTGGTGCGCCATTACTAAATAGTAATGGCGCACCATGTGTTGGTGCGCCATTAGTGTGTAAATACTAATGGCGCACCACATGCACGGTGCGCCATTAGTAAATTTTCTTTTTCAAAACTAGTAATGGCGCACCAGGGGATAGTGCGCCATTACTAGTTCAACTAGTAATGGCGCACCACTCCCACGGTGCGCCATTACATAATTACTAATGGCGCACCGTGGGAGTGGTGCACCATTACTAGTTGAACTAGTAATGGCGCACCACTCCCACGGTGCGCCATTAGTAATTGGGCCCAAACATTCCCCCGAATGCACCCCCAAGTGGACCGCCTTTTCAGTTTAAAAAAAAATAAAAGAAAATGATAGAAATGTCAAAAAAATAAAAGAAAATAAAAGAAAATAATATTCCCATGTGATATGTGGTCTAGTTGTTAGCAAAATTTACAAACATGAATTTTCGACTTTTTTGCAAAATCTCTCGGGAATTTGTAAAATGGGCATAACTTTTGCATACGAACTCGGATGAAAAAGTTTTTTATATGGAAAATCATCTACTCGAAAAGATACATCCGAATTTAACTGGGGGGACCCCGTTAAACATTTTCAAAATCCTCAAAAACCTAACAGAAAAAAAGATACGGGGCATTTAAGATCTGGAGAGACAAAAAAATTCAAACTTACTAATGGCGCACCTGCCCATGGTGCGCCATTACTATCTTCCCGCCTTCAAAATTCAAAATAAATCAAAAAAAATAAGAAAAGTTAGTAATGGCACACCTACCCACGGTGCGCCATTACTATGCCGTATATATGGCTGGGCGTGGTCCTCTCCTCCTTACCTCTTCATTCTTCTCCTCCACTCCACCTCTCCTCCACTCCATCTCCTCCTCTCCTCCACTCCATCTCCCCTTCTCTCCTCCACCATACTACCCTCCTCCTCTCCGGCGACCTCCTCTCCGGCGACCTCCTCTCCGGCGACCTCCTCCTCCTCCTCTCCGGCGACCTCCTCCTCCCTCCTCTCCTCCCCTCCCCTCAAGGTTTCTCCTCCCTCCTCTCCGGTGAGCTCCTCCTCCCTCCTCTCCGGTGAGCTCCTCCCTCCCTCCTCTCCGGTGAGCTCCTCCTCCCTCCTCTCCGGTGAGCTCCTCCTCCCTCGTCTCCTCCCCTCCCCTCATGGTTTCTCCTTCCTCCTCTCCGATGCTCTGGTGAACTCCTCTCCGGCGACCTCCTCCTCCTCTCCGGCGATGTAGGCGAGCGCCTCTCTGGTGATCTCGGCCCTCCTCTCCGGCGAACTCCTCTCCGGCAAAAGAACACGAAAAAAGAACGTACAAGATCCAAAAACGAGAACAAAATTTGAAAAAAAAACGAGCAAAAAAAATGAGCAAAAAATGGGCAAAAAAATCGCGATCCAGATCCTAATTAAAAATTCAAAAATAGCAATGGCGCACGGTGGGGGTTAGACGGTGCGCCACTACTATTTTCCTGCCTTCAAAATTCAAAAATACTAATGGCGCACCGTGGCCTATACTAATGGCGCACCAGTGGTGTGTCATTAGTATACCAGATACTAATGGCGCACCAATGGTGCGCCATTAGTAAAAATACTAGTGGCGTGGTACTAGTGGCGCACCAGTAGTGCGCCATTAGTAGGCAAAACTGGTGCGCCACTAGTAGGCCTTTTCCTACTAGTGCATCTTGCATTGTGCGATGGCGTGTGGACATTATGGTGGCCCTAGTGGCTTTTTGGGGAACATTGTTCCTCCACACTACTCCAAACGAAGATTAGCATCCGCAAGGGTGTGAACTTAGGGATACATCGTCATCTCTACGTGCCTCGGTTATCTCTTACCCGGGCCCTTTAGTCATGCACTTTACTTTGTGATAGGCATAGTGTTTCATGTTATATATCTTGCTATACATAGTTGTTTATCTTGCTTAGTATAAGTTGTTGGTGCACATAGGTGAGCCTAGTTGTTTTAGTTTTGTGCTTGACAAATTAAAAACTAGTTTTATTCCGCATTTGCTCTAGCCTAAGCCTTTACCTACTAGATAGTTTTATGATTTTAGGATACATCCCTTTTGATCAACCACTAATCAGTTTATGAAATAAGACCATTGTATGGTACATCCTGATGAAAAGTGATACCCTTTTTCAAGCATACTGAAGTTTTTCGGCTTTCTCTTTGATTGTATGACTGGTCCACTATTTGTGAGTGATCCATTCCCAAAAACGACATCTGTAGTTGAGTATTATCACATTCTTCCATACAAGGAAGTTTAGTCTATACTCCTCCACATGTAACATAAGATTTGTTGTGACTTTTTTATGCGTGAAAGTAGGACAATAAATTTCTGGGCTCATGGTAAATATGACACTTCGTGTGTTTCCAGAAATGGTCTTCTGATTCTTCACTAAACGAGCAACCACATCGACTGATACGTCTCCAACGTATCTATAATTTATGAAGTATTCATGCTGTTATTATATCATTCTTGGTTGTTTTACAATCATTTTATAGCAACTTCATATCATTTTTTGGGACTAACCTATTAACCCAGTGCCCAGTGCCAGTTGCTGTTTTTTGGTTGTTTTTTACATCGCAGGAAATCAATATCAAACGGAGTCCAAACACCGCAAAACTTGCTGGAGATTTTTTATGGCCAGAACATCCAAGATGGGCCAGAGCAGCACCTGGGGGGTACCCCGAGGGGGGCACAACCCACCAGGGCATGCCTGGGGGCCCAGACGCTCCCAGGTGGGTTGTGCCCACCTCGGTGGCCTCCTGCACCCCCTCTTTATGCTATAATTTCACAAATATTTGAAAACCCTTCGGGGTTAACCTAGATCAGAAGTTCCGCCGCCACAAGGCTCTGTAGCTAGCGAAAACCAATTTAGACCCGTTCCGGCACCCTGCTGGAGGGGGGAATCATCACCGATGGCCATCTTCATCATCCCGGCGGCCACCACGATGAGGAGGGAGTAGTCCACCCTCAGGGCTGAGGGTTTGTACCACTAGGTATGTGTTTAATATCTCTCTCGTGATCTATATCATGGGATTTGTTAACATAGATGGATCATATGATATTTCTCCCCTCTATACTCTTGTTGTGATGAATTGAATCTTTACCCTTTGAAGTTTTGTCTTGTCAGATTCAATATTCAGATATGAGAACACATGATGTATGCCTTGCGGTATGAATACGTGAGGTGACAATGGGGTATCATATTTATTCACTTGATGTATGTTATGGCACTCAACTTGCGGATTCCCGAGGTGACATTGGGGTAATCTATGCATAGGGGTTGATGCACATTTTTATTATCTTTTCCCCAATAGAAACTTTGGGGTCTCTTTGTAGTTCTTTGTGTGGATTGAATATTATGATCATGAAGTTGTTTGATGCATATCGTAGAATCAACTCACGGATACTCGTGGTGACATTGGAGTAGCTAGGTGACATTAGAGTTGGTTGATGTGTGTCATATGGTGTTATTTTAGTATGAACTCTTGATTAGATAGATCGGAAAGAAAATCTAGCGTTATTTTAGTACGAACTCTAGGATAGATTGATCGGAAAGAATAGCTTTGAGGTGGTTTCGTATCCTACAAACAATTTCTATCTTTTGTTCTCCACTAATAGGAACTCGGGAGAGATTCTTTTTTGCACTTTGAGGGATAACCATATGGTACAACTATGTTAGCATTGTTGAGAGGTTGCACTAGTGAAAGTACGGACCCTAGGCCTCATTTTCAAGCATTGCAATACCGTTTTTGTGCCCGTTTACTATTTGCTACCTTGTTGTTTTTATTTATTCGGATCATAAAAATATATTTCTACCATCCATATTACACTTTTATCACCATCTCTTTGCCGAACTTGTGCACTTATACAATTTGCCATTGTATTGGTTGTGTTGGGGACACAAGAGATTTCTTGTATTTGGTTGCAGGGTCATTTGAGAGAGACTATCTTCATCCTATGCCTCCCACGGATTGATAAACCTTAGGTCATCCACTTGAGAGAAAATTGCTACTGTCCTAGAAAACTCTACTCTTGGAGGCCCAACACGTGTCTACAAGAATAAAGTTGCGTAGTAGACATCAAGCTCTTTTCTGGCGCCGTTGCCGAGGAGGTGAGAGCATGAAGGTATATCTTTAGATCTTGCAATTGAATCTTTTTGTTTCTTGTTTTATCACTAGTTTGGTTTTTAAAAGAAAACTACATAAAAAGATGGAATTGAGGTTGGATCATATTATTGATCATAAATTGTGCTCAATTGTTAGAAGAAGAAGTCAATAAATTTTTTGGCACAAAATATTTAAATGATGAGCATGATTGCAATGTTGTTAGTATAAATTCTTTGAATATCCATGATGCTAATGATATGCAAAGCTATAAGCTTGGGGATGTTATATTTGATGAAGATGATATTTTTACTCCCCAAGTTTTGATGAGAAAATTTATTATGATGATTGCATGCCTCCTATTTATGATGATTATATTGATGAAAGTGGATTTGAAGAGGTCATGACTTTATTTAATGATGAATCGACGATTTTGGAGGAGATTGCAATTGCTTATGACAACCAAGTTCATATATATGATGATTATGGTGATGACATGTATGCTATATTGGATAATTATAAACATGAAACTTGTCATCATGATTTTAATTTCCAATCACATGAGAGCTATTTTGTTGAGTTTGCTCCCACAATTATTGATGAGAATAAATTTGCTTATGTGGAGAGTAATAAAATTTCTATGCTTGTGAATCATGAAAATAATGCTTTATGTGATAGATATATTGTTGAATTCATTCATGATGCTACTAAAAATTATTATGAGAGAGGAACATATGCTTGTAGGTATTGCAATAATATCAAGTTTCCTCTCTATGCATTGGAAATCTTGAAGTTTTGCTTGTTTTGCCTTCCTATGCTAGTTGATTCTTGCTCCCATAAATTGTTTGCTCACAAAATCCCTATGCATAGGAAGTGGGTTAGACTTAGATGTGCTTGCCATGTGATTCATGATGCTCTCTTTATATTTCAATCCTTATCTTTTATGCGAGCATCATTGAAATCATCATGCCTAGCTAAAAGACATTAAAGAAAAGCGCTTGTTGGGAGACAACCCAACACTTTTACCTACTGTTTTTGTGTGTTCACATGATTATGCTACTGTACTAATCATGTTTTATAGCTTTTGTTTCAATAAAGTGCCAAGTAAAGCCTTTGGGATCATGTTGGGCGATAGTTGATTTGACCCTGCTGAAAAACAGAAACTTTTGCGCTCACAAAAATAAGTCTCATTTTTAACAGAAGAGTGCTTTTGAGTTGATTCTTTTTGCAGAAGCTTAATATACAAATTTCTCACGTGGTCCTAATTTTTTCATAATTTGTGGAGTAGCAGAAGTATGGATTGAGTACAGATTACTACATACTATTCTGTTTTTGACAGATTCTGTTTTCAATGCATAGTTTGCTTGTTTTTCTAGTTTCTATGGCTTATATTGCTCAATATAAATTGTGGAAATGATATGCTACAGTAGGCACTGTGTGAGAATAATTATGAATCTTGTATCTGACAGTAACAAAAGTGAAATGGTTTGCTCTTTATCATACTAACCTATTTCATGAAGTTCCGTTAAGTTTTGTGTGATTGAAGTTTTCATGTTTTGGGTGAGATATCAATATGAGGCGAATAAGGAGTGAAAGGACCCTAAGCTTGGGGATTCCCCAGGGCACCCGAAGATAATATTCAAGGAATATCCAAGCAACTAAGCTTGGGGATGCCCCGGAAGGCATCCCCTCTTTCGTCTCCAACATTTTCTGTAACCTCACTCGGAGCTATGTTTTCATTCGTCACATAATATGAGTTTTGCTTGGAGCGTCAATTTATTTTGTTAGGATTTGCTTGCTGTTATTTAGAATAATGTTTTGCATCTTTTATTTCAATAAAATTGGCATTGATAGCCTTTGCCATGCTTATCTTGGTAGTATACATGTTGTTGTTTAAAAACAGAAAGTTTATCGATGTTGCAAAAATTTCCGAGGAAAGTCAGAATGTGATAAAACGTTGAAACTTTTTGCATAATAAGATCTGATAAATTTTCTATAGTGTGGTAGAATTTCATAATGTTTAGCGTTGAATAAGTATTGATACTCTTGCATCCACTTGCGCGGTACTTCCGCGGTCCAGTGCTGCAGGCACTACAACTTGTGTTCAGGCTTCTGGACTCGTTTTTGCTTCGGTGACAGTAGGGCGACAATTGGGCACGGTAGTACCGTTTCGGAAGGTAGTACCACGCCTTCCCAGCAGTAGTACCGCTCTTGCGGTAGTTCCATGATCGACTACCGTCACACTACCGCTTATTTATTTGCTTCTGTAGGCCCTCGCTCCTCCGCGGTAGTAGAGCGATAGTAGGGTGTGGTAGTACCGGTTCGTGTGGTACTGCCGTCCTACCCTCCCTCTACTGCCGCTGGTTCTTTGTGTCCTGAGACACTAAGCGGTAGTACCACTTGTGAGGATGGTAGTACCGCTCCGGCGGAACTACCGAGCCTGGACTTTCATTCTCTCGGTGCTACACCTGGAACTACCGCCCCAAGCGGTAGTACCACTCCTCTGGGATGTAGTACCACTTATGTGCTAGCCGGGGGCATAACGGTTGGATTTGTCCCCACCTACAAAATAGGGACTTTTCCCAATGAATTTAATCCTTTGAGCTCGTGTTTTGCCCCCATTGTTGATCTTCTTTGAGTTTTCCATATCTCAACCCCTCCAATGATTCTAGCTATTTATTGAGGGAAAAGATAGACGAGATCTAGATCTATGTTTCCACCAATCACTTTCTTCTCTATGTGAGGGGAGCCCCTTGGATGTAGATCTTGGAGTTCTTCATGCTCTCTTCTTCGTTCTTCCTCTCATTTTCGTCCGTAGCATTAGTTGTTGTGGTGGGATTTTGGAGAGAAGGACGTGGGCACTTCATGTGCCCTTGCCATTGCATTTGGTGCATCGGGTTGAGATCTCCACCGTGATACGTAGAAGTAAAAGTTGAGAAGTTTATTAATCTTGGGTGTTTGGGTACCCTAGAGCTTGTGGCTCTTGGGTGCTTTGGTGCCCTGGACGGATGGTGCGCTTGGAACTCAATCATTGCGGTGTAAAGCTCCGGGCAAGCATCGGGGTCTCCAATTAGGTTGTGGAGATCGCCCCGAGCAATTTGTACGAATTCCGGTGACCGCCCCCAAGGGTTGCCAAAGTTTACGGGTTCTGATGACCGCCCCCAAGGGCTGCCATATGTACGGATTTGGTGACTGCCCTCAAGGGTCCCTTAGTGGAATCACGACATATTGCATTGTGCGAGGGTATGAGAAGATTACGGTGGCCCTAGTGCATTCTTGGGGTGCATTGTGCCTCCACACTGCTCCAAATGGAGATTAGCAACTACAAGCGTGTGAACTTTGGGATACATCACCGTCTCCGCATGCCTCGCTTATCTCTTAATCAAGCCCTTTACTTATGCACTTCACTCTATGATAGCCATAGTGTTTCACGTTATATATCTTGCTATCACATAGTTGTTTACCTTGCTTAGCATTAGTTGTTGGTGCACATAGGTGAGCCTAGTTGTTTTAGGTTTTGTGCCTGATAAATTAAATGCTAGTTTTATTTTGCATTTGTTCGAGCCTAAGCCTTTACCTACTAGATCAATTTATGATTTCAGGTTACATCCCTTTTGATCAACTATTAATCAGTTTGTTAAATAAGACCATTGTATGGTACATCCTGATGAAAAGTGATACCCTTTTTAAAGGATACTGACATTTTCTACTTTCCCTTTCATAGTATGACTGGTCTGCTATTTCTGAATGATCCATTTCCAAAATTGACATCTGCAGTTCAGTATTATCACATTCTTCCGTACAAGGAAATTTTGTATGAACTCCTCCACATGTAACATAAGATTTGTTGTGGTTTTCTATGCGTGAAAGCAGGACAATAACTTTTTGGGATCATGGTAAATATGACACTTGACGTGTTTCAGGAAATGGTCTTCTGATTCTTCACTAAACGAGCAACCAAGTCGGCATGGAAAAGGTTTATTGCACTCCGCAATAGATGAAAAATGTGGAAGAGCAAGATGAGAATAGCACGTCTAAGCTGCGAAAATGAATTAAAAAAAGTGTCAACTCCAAAGCAAAGCAAACAAGCACAGTTGGTGCCAAAAAGCACAAGAAAAGAGACAAAAGAAAATCTGAAGCCTCCATGGCTGCAGCTGATGTGTGTGCAGAGGGTCTCGATAGCGAGATCCCCACAACAAAACATGTTATGGAGGTGGAACCTCCAAAACCCGTGAGTAATTCAAGAAATACAGAAGCTGCAGCCGTGGCAGCAAGTGGAGAAACTAAAATCCTACAATCAAGTTAGTCATTGTAACTGTATTTTGATTTTACTTATCACATTGTTCCTTCTTTGTGTTCTGATATAATCAACTTTATCTGTTCAAGTGGAGAAGAAAAGAACACAGGAGCAATCTAAACGTGACAATATGCCCCAAGATGTCTTTCCTTGAGAGGTAAGCTAAACTATAGATTGAAAGTATTGAAAAGTACAATACTAAGACGCATTAGGATCACATGCACCCTCTGAAATGGTTGTAGGAAATAAACCTCAAATATGATGACCTATTAACAACAATAAATTGTATGGATCCATCCCTGTCTATACAAATGTTATCATGATGGATGTTGCTCTTTATTCTATTTGTTTTTGTTCTCATACACACTCAACTATAAGTAGCATAGACTTAGAGCATTTCTTCTTTTCTACCACATGTCGCCATGTGAATGTTTGAAAAAGTGTGCGAGCACACACTTCTATTAGGTATTAGGATGAGGGGAAGCTGGCACAATCCATTCCTATCAAATAAGGCATAATATCCTATTTATTTAAGGATAGTGTGTTAGTTAAGAAAAATTTATTATTAGTAAGACAGTATCAATTGGTAGATCCTATTGAGCCACACCCTAATAAATCATCTCCATACAAAGAGAGGAGCCACACCCACTGTCAATCAATCAAAAGAAGTATGCATCCTTTTCATAAATCAGTTTCGGATGAGTAGGTGATGATTAGGCCAAGCTTTTCATGTAATCCATTCACTCTGTCGTAACTTGAAGAACTAATTGTTGTATCGGGCACCACATGTTGATCTAGTGAAGAATCATGCTTTGGAATGCAAAAATATGGATTTGTTACGAAAGTCAGGTTAGATAAACTTACTCAAGACTGCTTATTTTTCATATTATTAGTAACTAGTCCTCCAAGTATTTAATCTGTGTTCCAAATTTCATTGAAGGCCCACCACTGAGTACAACGTTGATGACCAGATAGATGATTCGCTGTGATCAATTCAGAAAGTACAGGATGAGATTGTATGTTATATGTCTTTTCTCTTATTTCATGAAAAAACAATGCATGTTTCCTATAACTTTCTTGTAGTTGAGATCTGATGTGAAATCTCCTATTCTCTCCTCGTTTCACCTTCGCAAGGAAAACATACTTAAAGAACGAAGTCCTCAGTGTGATATAGACATACTGGGTGTAACGCCCCTGACTCGACCGTACACTAATCATACACGCAAACATGTACGATCAAGATCAGGGACTCACGGGAAGATATCACAACACATCTCTAGAAAAAAATAAAAACAATACAAGCTTTATATTACAAGCCAGGGGCCTTGAGGGCTCGAATACAAGCTCGATACACAAGCGTCAGCGGAAGCAACAATATCAGAGTACAGACATAAGTTAGACAAGTTTTTCCTTAAGAAGGCTATCACAAAAGCAACCCGATCGAAGAGGCAAGGCCTCCTGCCAGGGACCTCCTAACTACTCCTGGTCGTCGGCCGGCTCCACGTAGTAGTAGCCACCCTCGGGGTAGTAGTCGTAGTCGGTGGGGGTGGCATCTGACTCCTGGGGTCCACCATCTGGTTGCAACAACCAGAAAGAATAAGGAAGGGGAAAAGGGGGAGCAAAGCAACCGTGAGTACTCATCCAAAGTACTCGCAAGAATCAGATCTATACTAAGTATGAATTGGTATCAAATGGAAGAGCTGTATCTGTGGACTGAACTGCAGAATGCCAGAATAGAGGGGAAGCCCTAGCCTATCGAAGATTAGCATCTTCAAGCAGCTCCAAGCATCTTGCAGCATGTAGAAGAGTATAGAATAGCAGTTTATAATTAACAAGCATGTCATAGAATTAATGCCCAGAGATCCTTCCTCGACTCCCTGCGAGAAAGCAATCCAGGAGCCTCATATCCATCACATATCAAGTATGCATTTCTAGTTATATAAGATCCGGATACAAGTCTGAACGTCCATTACCGTGGACACGGTATTCGAATATATGTCTTCCTTGCAGGGGTGCACCACGTTTTCCAACATGCTCGATCACTCTGGCCGGACACACCGTTCTGGGGTCAATGCCCGGCCTCATAAGATCAACACGTCGCAGCCCTACCTAGGCTCAGCAGAGAGGTCCCCACCGGTCTACAACCCAAGCACTCCGGGATCTCTGGCCCATCGCCCGTTGCACTCTGGGTCGTTGCGAGCAGGGTGGATACTAGCACCGCCTCGGATGGCCAGCATGATCCGACCGTGCCGCAATGCTGAACTGGACGTCTGACAAAGCTTCGGCCGATACTGCGACGCCGAGGCCCATAACTATTCTCGCATGGTGGTTAGTGCGTAAAGGCCAGAGGCCAACTCAGAACAAATACCCAAACCTGTTAGTGCATTATTAAAAGAAGTGACGACTGTCGGGACAAGTCCGGAGCTATCACCCCCTCCTGGGTGATACCGCTAAACAGCCAGCCGCCACCGTCACATCACATGGGTGCCCTCCGAGCCCGCCCGTCTTTCACAACGGTCTCAAGTAAAGTCAAGGTAACTGTGTGTCCAGACATCAAGGGGAAAACCCAAGGAATCACCCCCGGTGGATTCCACTCGATGTAGTCATCAAGGTGAACGTAAGAGGAACCACCCTTGAGGTTCACACTTGAGGTGTTGCACGTCAGAGCCGTATCGGGAATGTTGAAGGAGGAAATCACCCTCGTTGACCATGACCGAATAGCTACACTAAAGAATTATCATCAGGAGTGCGTTATGAGGGATCACCCTCGGCACTCGATAGTAGCTCTGCAGAGTCGAGCAACAAAAGGGGCATGATGTGATGTGAGGTGTCAGGCTTTGGTCGTCGATCATGTTGATCGAGTCGTTGATGATGATGCAGGGGCAACAAGGACAAGGTGGGGGTCACTGATGGATCACTATCCAACCTATACTAAGTAGTTTAGGATAAGTAGGTAGGTAACAATAGCAGGTACAAATGCAGGCTATGCATCAGAATAGGAGCAAACAATAACAATAGCAAAATCTAATGTAAGCATGAGAGAATGGAATGGGTGATATCAGGATGATCAAAGGGGGGCTTGCCTGGAAGCTCACTGAAAGGGAAGAAGGTTCGTCGTCGACGTAGTCGATCACCAGGGCATCAGCAGCGGTCTCGGGGTCTACCGGAGAGAAGAGGGGGAAGAAACAAAAAATACATAGCAGGCAAGTGCATAACAGGACAACAGACAGAGCTAGATGTGTTCTAATGCGGTGCTACACGATACCGGCGAAGGGGGATAACATCCGGAAAGTTTTCCCAGAGTTAGGCATTTTCGGACAGACGAACCGGAGGGGAAAAGTTCGATGTTCACTATGCTAGCGGCATGCGACAGATGAACGGAGAGCTTATTCGGATTTGTCTCGTTTTTCTGAGCAACTTTCATGTATACAACTTTTTCATCCGAGTTACGGATTATTTTATATGATTTTTTAAAAGATTTAAATAATATCTTCAAAATCCTTGAAATTTTGCTAAGTCTGAGAATTCGACAGTTTTTAAATATCACTTAGCTGTTTTCAAAAGGCTACAAATAAGGATCTGTACCTCCTATGATTTTGTGCCTTATATCACTTTTGAGCATTTTTCTGTGATCTACAAGATAGTAGCACTTTCATCTCTGTTAGAGTTCATTTGCTTGCTCGTCAACAGCTCTAAAGTCGATATTAAAATAAAGCTGTTTTAATCAGTTTTTCACTTAACAGAACATTGAACTTTGCGATTTTCGTAGGAATTAATCCACTCATTATCTGAAGCAGGTCCAATCGAACAAAATGAAGCTTGTTACGTCTAGTTTCAGCTCCTATCATTTCCACTCCTGCTAGGACTTGTCTTCTCGCTGTTTAGGGAATTTTTAGAGGGCTAAACATTGTAGAAATACAAAAGCTAGCTAGTGTAGCTACAGTACTAGCAGTAGTAGCACATGCAGAGTGGCGTGGCCTTGGCGCGGTTGGCAGTAGGCGACGAGCAGCGGCAGCCAGGGGGCGTGGGCGCGCGCGGGCTTGGGAGCGAAGCTCCGGCGGGCACGCGGGGTAAAGCGCCAGCGGCAGCAGCAGTATGCAGAGCAGCGGTGGCAGCACAAGCAAGCGGCGGCGGCGCAAGCAGCAGTGGCAACAGCAGGCAGTGGGAGGCGAGCGGGCGGCAGGCGCGGGTGCAGCAAGCAGCAGTAGCAGGCAAAGCAGTAGCACAATAGCCTAAGCAGCAGTATGCAAGGGCGCGGGCGGCCAAGTGCGGCCGGGGCGAGTAGAGTGCGGCCCGGGCGCGGCTACGGCGAGCAATGGTGCAGAGGGGCACGGATCAAGACTAGGAAAAGCAGGAATCAAACAAGAGGCTCTCCACGAGCTCGATGGTAAGGTCGGGGGGGGGGCGGGGATGGCTCAGAGGCGATGAATCGAAGCGGCGAAGATGACCTACGGCCATGGCGGCTAGCGGGGCCACGGGGACGAAGGAAGTAGGGGAGAGGGGGAGGACGTGCGGTGCTCACCGGGGAGGCTCATGATGGCCCGGCGGGGGGCTTAGTAGCTGCAGTGGGCGCCGTCGTTGAAGAAAATGGAGGCGAGCCGAGGAAGAAGACGACCCGGGGCGGAGGCGTAGGCACTCCCCGGCGTCTTGGGGCTCATTGATGAGGCGTAGTCGATGCCGGCGGAGAGAGGAGGCATGGTGGTGCAGCGTGGGGGCGGACGGTGGCCACGGTGGTCGTCGACAACGGCGACGAAGGCGCTCGGGGCGAGTGGATCTGAAGGGGGCAGGAGGTGGAGAGGACGAGAGGGGGGAATGCGAGGGAGATATTTTGGAGTGAGTGGGGGAGGGGTTGCTGCCGTCCTTATCCTCGCCGGGACGTCGCCGACGAGGCGGTCTGACGGGAGCTGGCCTCTGTAGCGACGGGGTCGGGGAAACAGGGAAGGCGACCGGTGGGGGTGTGGGTTGCTGGGACGGCTCGGGTGGGGGTGGGCTGAGGCCCGGGGGAGCCAGTGGGTTTTCTTGCTTTAGCTTTTGCATTTTCTTTTCATTTGAAAACTTTTCTGTGTTCTTTCAGTTTCTTTTTAGTTTTAGTTTTATAAAACACAACACTAGCCCCTAAATCAACATTAGTAATTTATGCCACTGCCACAATTAGCTTTAGTATTTAATTAAAATACTTTGCAATTATTATTATTCAAAAAGCATTTAATTAATTGTTTTAGTCCCTGTTTTAATTATTTTAAGGCATTTATGTACTTTATAAATATGTTGGTTCACCACCATAATTGTTTAAGGAATATTTGCCATACTTTGAACATTTTAGTTTTGACATTATGGAAACTTTAAATTTTGACTATCTTAAATTTGAATTCGAACCACTTTTGGAGCTAAGAGAGGTTAGCAACAGTAACAGTGGTGATGTGGCATCATTAGCAAAGGATTACTGTAGCTTAAATATCCGGGCGTTAAAAATCTCCTGCACTACAAGAAATCTCGTCCCGAGATTTTAGGAGGTAGAAGGAAACAAAACGGGCTATTCATCTCAAAGACGATCATCGAGTTCCCAAGTGGCTTCATCTTCAGAAGGATTTGACCACTAAGCCTTTTAGAAATTTTATAGTCCTTTGACGGGTACGTCGTTCAGTTTGAACGAGAACTTGATTCGAATGCTCTCTATAAGTGAGATTATCAGGGATTGAGCTTTATTAGTCATGGGGTTGTTGCAGTAAGACTTGCGACTCAGGGCATCGGCCATGATATTTGCCATGCTAGGGGTATAAGAAATAATGTAGTCATAGTCTGTAATTGTCTCCATACATCACTGCAGACGGAGATCCAGATCTAGCTGAGTAAAAATGTACTTCAGACTTTGATGATCGGTGAAGATCTCGCAACGATTACCAAGAAGGAAATGTCGCCACAAGTTCAGTGAAAAGTTAGTTGCAGCAAGTTCAAGTCCATGGACTGGGTAGTTCTTTTGGAAAGACATCTTGAAAGTCACAACGACGGGAGCATTTTTAATTCTCACAAGAGGAGAAGCGTTTCACGCATTCAAGGAATAAATCCGTGCTTTGGCATTACGAACAAGATGAGCATGGTAGCTTGCTATCTCACTCGAAGGATGTAGTAGATGGACGGTTTTAGTGGCGCAAATGATAGAAGCGGTATAAATTTTCAACCATTCCATTCCCAGAATGAGGTCGATACTCGTTGACTTCAAAACTATGGGGGAAACATGGAATTCCACCCTTCAATTTCAACGGGTACACTGGAAGTAACCCTGGTGGTTTGACATTGGTCGGCGGAATCCAGCTTGGAATTACAGCCAAGTGATGACCGTTCCGGCAGGTAAGGAACGCTTGTGGCTGTCCCACCATTGAGTAGCGGGACCTTTCAGGTGGAATGTCGCAAAGCTGACGTAACTGGCAAGAGCAACATTAGCTGACTACAACTCGAAAGTGATGTCACGGAGCCACATGAGCATCAAGGGGCTGAGTTGAGCTGCGGTAGATGGTTGGGTTGAGACGTGGAAAGTCTTGCAGTGTCACTGGGGTTGGTTGCTGATTCATATTGGGGCGTGGGAACTGAGCCATGAATCGTACCATGAACTAGCGATTCAACATCAAACTGTTGTATCATTCCGGCCATGTATTCGGAAGGTGGTGGATTGTCGCCACCACAACCACAACCAGTGGGTCGAACCATCCTGCTTAAATGCAACAGGGGGTAGTTCAGCAAAGGGTGGAGCAAGTGTATGGAGTCATTCATGATGTTACTAGAGCAATGGGCAAAGGCGCGGTATGTACAAGGCAGTAGTCATTAAAGACATACCGATACATATGCGAGGCCAATTACATGTTGTTCATAAGTGTTCGGACAAGGGAAACATCGCAGACATACTAGGCGGCGCACATGCACGCGATGGAGGAATACAACAAGGGGACGTAGCAAAGGTTACATCAATGTCAGGGGAAAACCTCTGAAGCGAGGGATTTGCAAGTGACGACGCAGGGTGCCCTCGATAAAAGGATCCAACAGTCAGTGAACAATGTGAAGATCTTGGCCCTCAATTCGAGAAAGGCGTAATACAAATCTCCGGATGGATGTGATCACGAGAACCTAGGATAGAGTTAGCAAAACCATTTAACCCGAATAGAAAAGAGATTAGAGTCCCAGAGTATAGATGAGGAGTAAAAGATCCTAATACCACCCATTGGCCACGTGGGCCCGTAAGCCACACAACCATGTTAGTAAAACAATTTTTCAAATACTAGACTCAACTTCGGCAAAGGAGTTGGAAAGGGGTTCCTACAGGCAGTCGGCTCTGGTACCAATTTGTGACGCCCCCGACTCGACCGTACCCTAATCATACACGCAAACGTGTACGATCAAGATCAGGGACTCACGGGAAGATATCACAACACAACTCTAGACACAAATAAAAACAATACAAGCTTCATATTACAAGCCAGGGGCCTTGAGGGCTCGAATACAAGCTCGATAAACAAGCGTCAGCAGAAGCAACAATATCTGAGTACAGACATAAGTTAGACAAGTTTTGCCTTAAGAAGGCTAGCACAAAAGCAACACGATCGAAGAGGCAAGGCCTCCTGCCTGGGACCTCCTAACTACTCCTGGTCGTCGGCAGGCTCCACGTAGTAGTAGGCACCCTCGGGATATTAGTCGTAGTCGGTGGGGGTGGCATCTGACTCCTGGGGTCGACCATCTGGTTGCAACAACCAGAAATAAGAAGGAAGGGGGAAAAGAGGGAGCAAAGCAACCGTGAGTACTCATCCAAAGTACTCACTAGCATCAGATCTATACTAAGTATGCATTGGTATCAAATGGAAGGGCTATATCTGTGGACTGAACTTCAGAATGCCAGAATAGAGGGGAAGGCCTAGCCTATCGAAGACTAGCATCTTCAAGTAGCTCCAAGCATCTTGCAGCATGTAGAAGAGTATAGAATAGCAGTTTATAATTAACAAGCATGTTGTAGAATTAATGCCCAGAGATCCTTCCTCGACTCCTTGCGAGAAAGCAATCCCGGAGCCACATATCCATCACATATCAAGTATCCATTTCTAGTTATATAAGATCCAGATACAAGTCTGAACGTCCATTACCGTGGACACGGTATTCGAATATATGTCTTCCCTGTAGGGGTGCACCACGTTTTCCAACATGCTCGATCACTCTGGCCGGACACACCGTTCTGGGGTCAATGCCCGGCCTCGGAAGATCAACACGTCGCAGCCCTACCTAGGCTCAGCAGAGAGGTCCCCGCCGGTCTACATCCTAAGCACTTCGGGGTCTCGGGCCCATCGCCCGTTGCACTCCGGGACGTATCGAGCAGGGTGGATACCAGCACCGCCTCGAATGGCCAGCACGATCTGACCGTGCCGCAATGCTGAACTGGACGTCTGACAAAGATTCGGCTGATACTGCGACGCCGAGGCCCATAACTATTCTCGCGTGGTGGTTAGTGCGTAAAGGCCAGAGGCCAACTCAGAAAAAATACCCAAAACTGTTAGTGCATTATTAAAAGAAGTGACGACTGTCGGGACAAGTCCGGAGCTATCACCCCCTCCTGGGTGATACCGCTAAACAGCCAGCCGCCACCGTCACATCGCACGGGTGCTCTCCGGGCCCGCCCGGCTTTCACAACGGTCTCAAGTAAAGTCAAGGTAACTGTGTGTCCATACATCAAGGGGAAAACCCAAGGAATCACCCCCGGTGGATTCCACTCGATGTAATCATCAAGGTGAACGTAAGAGGAACCACCCTTGAGGTTCACACTTGAGGTGTTGCACGTCAGAGCCATATCGGGAATGGTGTAGGAGGAAATCACCCTCGTTGACCACGACCGAATAGCTACACTACAGAATTATCATCAGGAGTGCGTTATGAGGGATTATCCTCGGCACTCGATAGTAGCTCTGCAGAGTCGAGCAACAAAAGGGGCGTGATGTGATGTGAGGTGTCAGGCTCTGGTCGCCGATCACGTTGATCGAGTCATCGATGATGAAGCAGGGGCAACAAGGACAAGGTGGGGGTCACTGATGGATCACTATCCAACCTATACTAAGAAGTTTAGGATAAGCAGGTAGGTAACAATAGCAGGTACAAAAGCAGGCTATGCATCAGAATAGGAGCAAACAATAACAATAGCAAAATATAATGCAAGCATGAGAGAATGGAATGGGCGATATCGGGATGATCAAAGGGGGGCTTGCCTGGAAGCTCCGCTGAAAGGGAAGAAGTTTCGTCGTCGACGTAGTCGATCACAGGGGCATCAGCAGCGGTCTCGGGGTCTATCGGCGAGAAGAGGGGGAAGAAACAATAAATACATAGCAGGCATGTGCGTAACAGGACAACAGACAGAGCTAGACGTGTTCTAATGCGATGCGACACGATACCGGCGAAGGGGGATAACATCCGGAAAGTTTTCCCGGAGTTAGGCATTTTCGGACAGACGAACCGGAGCGGAAAAGTTCGATGTTCGCTATGCTAGGGGCATGCGATAGATGAACGGAGAGCGTATTCGGATTTGTCTCATTTTTCTCAGCAACTTTCATGTATAAAACTTTTCATCCGAGTTACGGATTATTTTATATGATTTTTTAAAAGATTAAACAATATCCTCAAAATCCCTAAAATTTTGCTAAGTCTGAGAATTTGACAATATTTAAATATCACTTAGCTGTTTTCAAAAGCCTACAAATAAGGATCTGTACCTCCTATGATTTTGTGCCTTATATCAATTTTGAGCATTTTTCTGCGATCTACAAGATAGTAGCACTTTCATCTCTGTTAGAGTTAATTTGCTTGATCGCCAACAGCTCTAAATTAGCTATGAAAATAAAGATGTTTTTATCAGTTTTTCACTTAACAGAACATTGAACTTTGCGATTTTCATAGGAATTAAGCCACTCATTATCTGAAGCAGGTCCAATGGAACAAAATGAAGCTAATTACGTCTACTTTCAGTTCCTATCATTTCCACTCCTACTAGGACTTGTCTTATCGCTGTTTAGGGAATGTTTAGAGGGCTAAACATTGTAGAAATGCAAAAGCTAGCTAGTGTAGCTATAGTACTAGCAGTAGTAGCATATGTAGAGTGGCGTGGCCTTGGCACGGTTGGCAGTAGGCGACGAGCAGCGGCAGCCAGGGGGCGTGGGCGCGCGGGGAAAAACGCCAGCGGCATCAGCAGCATGCAGAGCAGCAGCGACAGCACAAGCAAGCGGCGGCGGCGCAAGCACCAGTGGCAACAGCAGGCAGTGGGAGGCGAGCGGGCTGCGGGCGCGCGTGCAGCAAGCAGCAGCAGTAGGCAAGGCAGCAGTACGCAAGGGCGTGGGCGGCCAAGTGCGGCCGGGGCGAGTAGGGTGTGGCCCGGGGGCGACGACGTTCCCGGGCGCGACTACGGCGAGCAATGGTGTAGAGGGGCACAGATCAAGACCGGCAAAAGCAGGAATTGAACGAGAGGCTCTCCACGAGCTCGATGGTAAGGTCGGGGGGGGCGGGGGGGTTGGGGACGGCTCGGAGGCGACGAATCGGAGCGGCGAAGACGACCTACGGCCATGGCGGCTAGCGGGGCTACGGGGACGAAGGAAGTAGGGGAGAGGGGAGGACGTGCGCTGCTCACCGGGGAGGCTCATGATGGCCCGGCGGGGGGCTTAGTAGCTGCAGTGGGCACCGGCGTTGAAGAAAACAAAGGCGAGCCGAGGAAGAAGACGACCCGGGGCGGAGGCGTAGGCGGTCCCCGGCGTGTTGGGGCTCGTCGATGAGGAGTAGTCGATGCCGGCGGAGAGAGGAGGCATGGTGGCACAGCGTTGGGGCGGACGGTGGCCACGGTGGTCGTCGACGACGGCAACCGAGCCGCTCGCGGCGAGCAGATCTGAAGTGGGAAGGAGGTTGAGAGGACGAGAGGGGGGGGGACTGCGAGGGAGATATTTTGGAGTGAGTGGGGGAGGGGTTGCTGCCGTCCTTATCCTCATCGGGACGTCGCCGACGAGCCGGTCTGACAGGAGCTGGCCCCTGTAGTGACGGGGTTGGGGAAACAGGGAAGGCGCCGGTGGGGGGGAGTGGGCCGCTGGGACGGCTCGGGTGGGGGTTGGGCCGAGGCCCGGGGGAGCCAGGGGGTTTTCTTGCTTTAGCTTTTCTATTTTCTTTTCATTTAAAAAGTTTTCTGTGTTCTTTCAGTTTCTTTTTAGTTTTAGTTTTATAAAACACAACACTAGCCCCTAAATCAACATTAGTAATTTATGCTTTGCAATTAATATTATTCAAAAAGCATTTAATTAATTGTTTTAGTCAGTGTTTTAATTATTTTAAGGCATTTAAGTACTTTATAAATATGTTGGTTCACCACCATAATTGTTTAAGGAATATTTGCCACACTTTGAACATTTTAGTTTTGACATTATGAAAATTTTAAATTTTGACTTTATCTTAAATTTGAATTCGAACCACTTTTGGAGCTAAGAGAGGTTAGCAACAGTAACAGTGGTGATGTGGCATCATTAGCAAAGGATTACTATAGCTTAAATATCCGGGCGTTACACAGGGACTCTTGAGTGGTATTGTACCCTTGCCACATTTTAAACATGGTTACTTTTACAGTCAGGCTGTAGATTTATCACAGTCTTGTGGTCAACACTATGGACATGTTTTTCTGGGAGCCATACATTTCCAAATGTTATGTGTTAAACTGTGGTGTATCACACTTTTCATTGTGGCCAAATCGTCCACCGCACTTTGTCAAGTACAAATCATCCGTTGAAACTGTGGCCAATTTTAGCAACAAGTTTTTATTTTTATTTTTTTGAAATGTTTTGTTAAGAAGTCACTATTGGATAAAATTTGTCCTCATCTATCCAACAAGGTTGAGTTTGCTCAATTCGGAGCTCATTTGTACAAGTTTTGCAGTTCAGGTTTTATTGTATACTTTTATTTTGCTTGGTCTATTTTCAAGCTCACTAGCGGCAGTACTGCCCTCGGTCGCGGTAGTACCGCTTGCGCGGCACTTCCGCAGTCCAGTGTCGTGGGCACTACGGCTTGAGTTTAGGTTTTTGGACTCTTTTTCGCTTCAACGGCAGTAGCACGGCAGTTGGGCACGGTAGTACCATTTTGGACGGTAGTACCGCACTTGCCCAACGGAAGTACTGCTCTCGCTATACTTCCACGACCGACTACCGTCACACTACCGCCTATCTATATGCTCCCGTAGTACCTCGCTGCCTCCACGGTAGTAGGGCGGTAGTAGGGTGCGGTACTGCCGTCCTACCCTCCCTCTACTGCCCTGGTTCTCTGTGTCCTAAGACACTAAGCGGTAGTACCGCATGTGACGATGGTAGTACCGCTCCGGTGGAACTACCGAGCCCGGACTTCCGTTCTCTCTTAGTGCTACACCTAGAACTATCATCCCAAGCGGTAGTACCGCTCCTCTGGGTGGTTGGACCGCTTGTGTGGGGGCTGAAGGCATAACGGTTCGATTTGTCCCCACCTACAAAAGGGGGTCATGTTCCCCCAATGAATTTAATCCTTTGAGCTCATGTTTTCCCCCATTGTTGACCTTCTTCGAGCTTTCTATCTCTCAATCCCTCCAATGATTCTTGCTATTTTTGATGAAAAACAGAGAGGAGATCTAGATCTACGTTTCCACCAATCATTTTCTCCTCTATGTGAGGGGAACCCCTTGGATCTAGATCTTGGAGTTCTTCGTGTTATCTTCTTGGTTCTTCCTCTCATTTTCCTCCATAGCATATGTTGCTGTGGTGGGATTTGGGAAGGAAGGACCTGGGCACTTTGTGTGCCCTTGCCATTGCATTTGGTGCAGTGATTTGAGTTCTCCACGGTGATACGTGGAAGTGAAAGTTGAGAAGCTTATTACTCTTGGGTGATTGGGCACCCTAGAGCTTGTTCCTCTTGGGTGCTTTGGTGCCCTAGCTAGGTTGTGCGTTCAGAGCTCAATCATTGTAGTGTAAAGCTCCGGGCAAGCGTCGGGGTCTCCACTTAGGTTGTGGTGATTTCTAGATCAATTTGTATGGGTTCCGATGACCGCCCCCAAGGGTTGCCAAATGTGTACGGGTTCCGGTGACCGCCCCCAAGGGTTGCCATTTGTAAGGTTTCGGTGACCACCATCAAGGATCCCGTAGTGGAATCACAACATCTTGCATTGTGCCAGGGCGTGTGGAGATTAAGGTGGCCCTAGTGGCTTCTTGGGGAACATTGTGCCTCCACACTACTCCAAACGGAGATTAGCATCCGCCAGGGTGTGAACTTCGGGATACATCGTCATCTCTGCGTGCCTCGGTTATCTCTTACTCGGGCCCTTTACTCATGCACTTTACTTTGTGATAGCCATAGTGTTTCATGTTATATATCTTACTATACATAGTTGTTTATCTTGCTTAGCATAAGTTGTTGGTGCACATAGGTGAGCCTAGTTGTTTTAGTTTTGTGCTTGACAAATTAAACACTAGTTTTATTCCGCATTTGCTCCAGCCCAAGCCTTTACCTACTAGATAGTTTTATGATTTTAGGTTACATCCTTTTTGATCAACCACTAATCAGTTTATTAAATAAGACCACTGTATGATACATCCCGATGAAAAGTGATACCATTTTTCAAGCATACTGACATTTTTCGGCTTTCTCTTTGATTGTATGACTGGTCCACTATTTGTGAGTGATCCATTCCCAAAAAAGACATCTTTAGTTGAGTATTATCACATTCTTCCATACATGGAAGTTTAGTCTATACTCCTCCACATGTAACATAAGATTTGTTGTGACTTTTTTATGCGTGAAAGTAGGACAATAAATTTTTGGGCTCATGGTAAATATGACACTTCGCGTGTTTCAGGAAATGGTCTTCTGATTCTTCACGAAACAAGCAACCACGTGGACTGATACGTCTCCAACGTATCTAGAAGTATGCATGCTGTTATTTTATCATTCTTGGAAGTTTTACAATCATTTTATAGCAAATTTATATCATTTTTTGTGACTAACCTATTGACCCAGTGCCCAGTGCCAGTTGCTTTTTTTTGCTTGTTTTTTACATCGCAGGAAATCAATATCAAACGGAGTCCAAATACCGCGAAACTTTTTGGAGATTTTTTATGGACCAGAACTCCCAAGATGGCCCAGAGCAGCACCTAGGGGTGCCCCGAGGGAGGGCACAAGCCACCAGTGGCCTCCTACACCCCCTCTTTACCCTATAAATTCACAAATGTTCCAGAACCTGTAACAGCCTGGATTTTTGCTCTTTTCTTTTTCCTTTGATTTTCTTGGATTTCCCGATTTGATTTGCTTTTCCGTTGCTATGTGGTTCTGAAACTTGGGAAGATCATGTCTTCCTAGGTTTATATTGGCTTGTCACCCTCATCATCATCCCAAGATCATGTCATTTCCCTCCTTGACCTAACCCAATATTCTTTTTATTGGGAATATTCCTTTTTTTATTAAAAGAATAACCCTTTAAACCCTAGCTTGTGAAGCAACCTATATTTATGTCATTCCCAAAATTCCCAAATAATTCTCATAAATTATTTGGCATATCTTCCTCAAATATGTCAAAACCTTTCCTTGGCATCATCAAAGATAATTCACAAATATTCCTTTTCTGATTCTGCCCTAAGTGGTGGTTTGAGAAGGAACTTTCATTTATCTTTGCTTATTTGACCCCAAACTGTTTGGACATCTTTTCCTGTCCATATCATTGCCCCATGCCAAAATTAAACTCAATTTGCCTAGTAAATATTACAGAGCAATATTTCAAAGTTCCTGTCTGAGGGAAGTGATTGTGAAGGAAGTACAAGCTAGGTATATCCAAATGAGTTGAAATTTTGCAAGGTCCTTCATATGATCAAATCATGACTCTCCACCAAATATGAGCTCATGTAACTCATCTATGTGAGCCCAACTCCAAATCTTAGTTTCTGGTCAGATTTTCAGTTTATGAAGCAACCATATTTTATATTGCTTCATTTAAGCTGACAATTTACCATGTCATTACCCTAACTATATAAACTCCCTCCACCAAAATTTGGCTCAATCCATTACACCATTTGCCCTGTGCAATGTTTCCAAGTTTCTGGTCAGAATAAAGCATTGTGAAGCAAGTGCTAGTTCGGGTCATCCAAATGGCCTGAAACTTTTTGAGCATCTTCATATCTTCAAATCATTGGGCCATGCCCAATTTCAGCTCAACTTGCATCTTCATGTGAGTGCAACTTCATCATCTCTAATTCTGGCCATTATAGTGGTTTCTACAGCAAGTACCATCTAAACTGTACCCACCGTCTCCGCGACCTCCCCTCCTCCCCGCGCCCGTCTCTGTACCCGCCGTCTCTGTGACCTCCCATCCTCCCCGCGCCTTCCCAGGTGCCGCTGCCCCTTGGAACGAACGCGGCTCGGCCCTGTCGTCCCGCCGGTTCCCTCAGCCGGGCGGGAGACGGCCGCAGCAGCCCGCCCCGTCGCCGACAGCTGGCCCCCTCCCCTGCCTCCTCTGTCTCCCGCGGGGGAGCAGCGAGGAGGAAGACGACGCCCAGCTAGACCCCTCCCCTGCCGCGTGGGACTCGCCTGTAAGTGGCCCAAGGCCCAGGTCCACATGGATAAGTGGAAGCGCCTTCTGGTGAGTGCGCTTTCAGTGCTCAGTAGGCGTATTTCTTTCAGTACGATTTCATATGCTCGAAAGCGTATTTTCTCCTTCTCATATCTGAAGTACATTTTCTAAGTCAGGAAGCATATTTTCTGAAATATGTTTCTGTTTTTCGTCTCAGGGACCCGTTGGTGATGAAAAGTTTCACAGATTAGTCCCTGATCTTCTACACCTCATAACTCCGCAACCGTAACTCCGATTGAGGTGAAACCAATGCTCAAGTCTTCGTCTTGCCGAGATCTTTTTGTTGGTACCATTTTCATAAGGTGTTCACACTGTGAAAAAGAACATTTTGCCCTTGCTTCAAATCAGGCCCCTCCGAGAGAGAACCGTCCGGCGTTTCATTCCGTGGCTTCACCACACTTCTTCCCAAAGTCTCCATCACCCCAGGCAATCCACAACCGCCACTTGCATGATAGCCACGCAGTAGCCATGGTTTTCAACTTGAATATTTAATAAATGCCTGCTTGTTTTGATACGGTTATCGTTGTTTCGATGATGCTTAGAGCTCTGTGTTCACTTTCATGCTATGCTCCTCTAGATCTTGTTATCTTGCACTTATTACTAGTATTATTGTTATATGTCATGCTTGGTAATAGTAGCAGTGTGTTCTTTCGGATGCAGGTCTACGATCTGTTATCTAGTGTCGTAGCTATGTATGTAACTTTGTATCCTGTTGGCTATCTGCTTACTTGGTAGTATTCTGGATGAGTTCTTGCATGGTATGTATTTATGATGCTAGTGGTCATGACATGTTCATGTCTAATGTTATGCTCGTCGGCTTACCATGCTCATTTGGTTAATGTTTCATTATGGTTATGCTCGATGATTATCATGTACTCCCATACTTATGTTGATTCATGTTCATGCATTGTAATTGCATCATGTTATTTTAATATTGCTCGGCTTATTGCATTCAAGTTTAACCAAGGGGGTGCCCCGAGGGGGGGGGCACAACCCACCAGGGCGCGCCTGGGGGCCCAGGCGCGCCCAGGTGGGCTGTGCCCACCTCGGTGGCCTCCTACACCCCTCTTTACCATATAAATTCACAAATATTCCAGAACCTGTAAAACCCTGGATTTTTGCTCGTTTCTTTTTCCTTTGATTTTCTTGGATTTCCTGATTTGATTTGCTTTTCCGTGGCTATGTGGTTCGGAAACTTGGGAAGATCATGTCTTCCTAGGTTTATAGTGGCTTGTCACCCTCATCATCATCCCAAGATCATGTCATTTCCCTCCTTGACCTAACCCAATATTCTTTTTATTGGGAATATTCCTTTTTTTATTTAAGGAATAACCCTTTAAACCCTAAGTTGTGAAGCAACCTATATTTCTGTCACTCCCAAAATTCCCAAATAATTCTCATAAATTGTTTGGGTCATATCTTCCTCAAATATGTCAAAACCTTTCCTTGGCATCATCAAAGATAATTCACAAATATTCCTTTACTGATTCTACCCTAAGTGGTGGTTTGAGAAGGAACTTTCATTTATCTTTGCTTATTTGACCCCAAACTGTTTGGACATCTTTTCCTGTCCATATCATTGCCCCATGCCAAAATTAAACTCAATTTCCCTAGTAAATATTACTGAGCAATATTTCAATGTTCCTGTCTGAGGGAAGTGATTGTGACGGAAGTACAAGCTAGGCATATCGAAATGAGTTGAAATTTTGCAAGGTCCTTCATATGATGAAATCATGACTCTCCACCAAATATGAGCTCATGTAACTCATCTATGTGAGCCCAGCTCCAAATATTCGTTTCTGGTCAGATTTTCAGTTTATGAAGCAACCATATTTTATATTGCTTCATTTAAGCTTACAATTTACCAGGACATTCACCTAACTATATAAACTCCCTCCACCAAAATTTGGCTCAATCCATTACACGATTTGCCATATGTAATGTTTCCAAGTTTCTGGTCAGAATAAAGCATTGTGAAGCAAGTGCTAGTTCCATTCATCCAAATGGCCTGAAACTTTTTGAGCATCTTCATATCTTCAAATCATTGGGCCATGCCCAATTTTAGCTCAACTTGCATCTTCATGTGAGTGCAACTTCATCATTTCTAATTCTGCCCATTATAGTGGTTTCTACAGCAAGTACCATCTAAACTCCTCCCCTTGAGCTACTTTTTGGTAATCAGCACCAACTTAGTGATTGATCAAGCTGTACCAAATATTTGAGTCTAACTCCACACTTGTGAACCACAGCAAGTTACAAACACCTTCCTGTTGATCTGCCTTCGAGCTAGCTGCAAATCTCTTCTTTGCCCCTAGACCCAATTCTTTCTTTAGATGGACTAAGGGCACTAAGGTCCATCTACTAGACATGGTCTATCCGTAAAAAACCGAGCTATTTGCTCTAGTGCATGTGGTGATCACGCTGGCGTCATGCAAATTGCAAGCTCTGGCTCGGTCCGGCCGCTGTGCTCGTCCACTCCCTCCTCGTCTCGACCTCAAACTATGTCTAGTAGCTGCCCCGTGAGCTCCTGCGTCGCCCTGTGCCTCTGCCTCGTCATGGTTCACCTTAAATGCACCGCTAGCTCCATGCCTGTGCCGCGTTGAGCTGCTGTCCTCCATTAGAGCACTGCTCGAGCTCGCTTGTGAGCTCCCGAGGCCTCTCCTGGTCTATATAAGGGTGCCCCGACCTCTCCCGCAGATCACTCATCCCTCCCTCGCCCCATTTGGTAATCATAGAAGTCACCACATCCCACTGTTTCCTCCTCAGACCACCGTGACCTCGCCGGAGTATGTCTCGGTTCTGACCTCCTCGGGCATCCTATCCTCCTCAGAGCTGTCCATCGGAGCCCCCTCATCCCCGCGGTTCGCCCCACCACCTCACCCCTCGCCGGAGTCCACTCTGGCCGCGTGCCCTGCAAGTCAGGCCGCCGCCCGCTTCTCTGCACCACTCCACCTCGAGCCGTCCAGAGCTCCTCCTCCCTGTCCGACTCCACCATCGTCTTCCCCATGTCCCGGCGAACCTCCCCACCCCCTCAGCCCTCACAGGAGACGGCCGCATCACCGAGTTCCTCCTCCGCGCGCCCGTCTCTGTACCCGCCGTCTCCGCGACCTCCCCTCCTCCCCGCGCCTTCCCGGTGGTCGCTACCCCTTGGAATAGACGCGGCTCGGTCCTGCTGTGCCGCCGGTGCCCTCAGCCGGGCGGGAGACGTCCGGAGCAGCCCACCCCATCGCCGGCAGCTGGCCCCCTCCCCTGCCTCCTCCATCTCGTGCGGGAGTGTAGAGAGGAGGAAGACGACGCCCAGCTGGGCCCCTCCCCTGCCGCGCGGGACCCGCCTGTAAGTGGCCCAAGGCCCAGGTCCACGTGGATAAGTGGAAGCGCCTTCTGGTGAGTGCGCTTTCAGTTCTCTGAAGGCGTATTTCTCTTAGTACGATTTCATATGCTCGAAAGCGTATTTCCTCCTTCTCTTATCTGAAGTACATTTTCTAAGTCAGGAAGTGTATTTTCTGAAATATGTTTCTGTTTTTCCTCTCAGGGACCCGTTGGTGATAAAAACTTTCACAGATTAGTCCCTGATCTTCTACACCTCATAACTCCGCAATCGTAACTCCGATTGAGGTGAAACCAACGCTCACGCCATCGTCTCGTTGAGCTCTTTCTGTTGGTGCCATTTTCATAAGGTGTTCACACTGTGAAAATGAAGATTTTCCCTTGCTTCAAATCAGCCCCCTCCAAGAGAGAATCGTCCCGCGTTTCATTCCGCGGATTCACTGCACTTCTTCCCGGAGTCTCCATTACCCCAGGTAAGCCACAACAGCCACTTGCATGATAGTCATATAGTAGCCATGGGTTTCAACTTGAATATTTAATAAATGCCTGCTTGTTTTGATATGGTTATCGTTGTTTCGGTGATGCTTAGAGATCTATGTTCACTTTCATGCTATGCTCTTCCGCATCTTGTTATCTTGCACTTATTACTAGTATTATTGTTATATGTCATGCTTGGTAATAGTAGCAGTGTGTTCTTTCAGATGCATGTTTACGATCTGTTATCTAGTGCCGTAGCTATGTATGTTACTTTGTATCCTGTTGCTTTTATGCTTACTTGGTAGTATTCTAGATGAGTTCTTGCACGCTATGTATTTATGATGCTAGTGGTCATGACATGCTCATGTGTAATGTTATGCTCGTCAGCTTACCATGCCCATTTGGTTAATGTTTCATTATGGTTATGCTCGATGATTATGATGTACTCCCATACTTATGTTGATTCATGTTCATGCATTGTAATTGCATCATGTTATTTTAATATGGCTCAGCTTATTGCATTCAAGTTTAACCAGAATTAATTGAACTTGAGCAACTGTTGGCTGAGTCATGGTGCCACCATATTGAGCTGACCAGTGCAACCACACTTGCCTTTATGGGAGGGTCCTAATTGGGTCTATTGACGTGCATCTCGCTGGTGCCTCCAACAAGGGAAGGTTATGGGCGCGCGCTACCCTGATCAGGTAGGCGGACATAAGCCTTGTGTGCCCGTAGTTGTTAGGCTCCTTTTTGTCCCCGTTTGGGACCGTTTATGTTTTGGCCACGACGGTGGCTGTTGATGCCTTTGGTAGGCACGGGGCCACCCAGGACTGAACCCTGAGGGAGTGTTGGTTAGAGTGGTCGGGAGAGTGTCATGGCAGTAGGATGGTTTTGTCGAAACGCCGTTCGTCCACCCGAATGGGAGTGCGAGGCCATGGGTTCCGTGGTGTGGGTAAAGTGTGCTACCTCTGCAGAGTGTGTATTAAACCTATCGATAGCCGGGCCTGCGGATAAGGGCCCAGTTCGTAGTTGGTCACACTATGGGTCAACAACAACAATAATAATAATAATAATAATAATAATAATAATGTGCTTAATAACAACCCTGGTTCGATGATGAGAAAGAGGTTGATTGTGATCGTTAGATGATCACCGTGGTATCGAGGATACCGAGTATGTGGATATTTGTGGTGTTACACGAGAATCACGGGTACAGGTCAAGCTCCCTGTGGTCATCTAATTATTACCATGGTATGGTGATACCAAGCTTGATCGGACCCTGAGATAAGCGTGTGATGTCCGTGATGGTAAGATGATGTATGTGATGGTTACGAGGTAAGCCGAGCAGAGTTAGTTAGTGCATGATAATATCATCATGTTGCATGTAGTATCATCATGTTCATATGTTCTTGCCATGCTAAAGTTGTATCATGTTCAGTTGCGCATGCCATGTTGTTCTGTTAGTATCATGCTCATGATTGATTTAACCTGCTAATGCCATGTTGTTGTTTGTCTTGACTGCTTTTGGTTATTGTGAGCTTGCAAGTACATTCAATGTACTGACCTGACGTGTCATGCCAGTTTGCAGGCCGTGCCTGGATTGCTTGCTTGTTTGGTGTGATTCCTGTGTTCGCGAGCTAGGATATTCGTTCCAGCCAGAGTCCCTATGGATTGGAGTCCATCACACCGTTTGTTGTTCTGCTGCCCGTAGTTGTCCCGCTGCCTCAAATTGTTATGCTGCTTGCCTAGAGCAACTGTGGTTGGCGTAGTGTCGCCGTGCCGATGTTATTCATTGCAATATCAGAGACCTTGTATTCATATCCATGTATTAATAGAAAGCTGGTTTGTTCTATGCTAAGCAGTGCCGTATTCCAGAAGACTTCACCTCGATCTCTAAGCTGGAATACGGGCGTTCCGGTTTCTCTGAGCCGGGGTGCCACAAAACTCTTCGGGGTTAACCTAGATCAGAAGTTCCGCCGCCGCAAGGATCTGTAGCCACCGAAAACCTATCTAGACCCGTTCCGGCACCCTGCCGGAGGGGGGAATCATCACTGGTGGCCATCTTCATCATCCTGGCGGCCATCATGATGAGGAGGGAGTAGTCCACCCTCAGGCCTTAGGGTTTGTACCAGTAGCTATGTGTTTAATCTCTCTCTATCTCTCTCTCTCTCTCGTGATCTATATCATGGGCTTTGTTAACATATATGGATCATATGATGTTTCTCCCCTCTATACTCTTGTTGTGATGAATTGAATCTTTACCCTTTGAAGTTTTGTCTTGTCGGATTGAATATTCAGATATGAGAACACATGATGTATTTCTTGCGGTATGAATACTTGAAGTGACAATGGGGTATCTTATTTATTCACTTGATGTATGTTATGGCACTCAACTTGCGGATTCCCGAGGTGACATTGGGGTAATCTATGCATAGGGGTTGATGCACGTTTTTATTATCTTTTCTCCGATAGAAACTTTGGGGTCTCTTTGTAGTTCTTTGTGTGGTGTGAATATTATGATCATGAAGTTGTTTGATGCATATTGTAGAATCAACTCACGGATACTCGTGGTGACATTGGAGTAGCTAGGTGACATTAGAGTTGGTTGATGTGTGTCATATGGTGTTATTTTAGTATGAACTCTTGATTAGATAGATCGGTAAGAGTATCTTGTGTTATTTTAGTACGAACTCTAAGATAGATGGATCGGAAAGAATAGCTTTGAGGTCGTTTCGTACCCTACAAACGATTTCTATCTTTTGTTCTCCGCTAATAGGAACTTGGGAGTGATTCTTTATTGCACTTTCACTACTAGGGAAAACCCTAGCAGTAGCGCGCGTATTTTGCCTATCAGTAGCGCGGGAAGCCGCGCTACTGATAAGGCGCTACAGCTAACATGTAGCAGTAGCGCTTGTCATCTAACGCTACTGCTATACATGGCTAATAGTAGCGAGATTTAGTGCAAGGCACTGCTGCTAATATCTGCAGCGCTTTTTAGTAGGAAGGGCTACTGGTAAGGGAGCGCTACTGCTAACTTTATTCCCCTCGCTACGGCTAGTTTTATTAGTTTCTGTTTTTTTTTCTGCATATTTGTTTTGTATTTGAACAAGCTTTATACAATAATCTTTAGCATATGATACACATACAAATGTAATCATAGCATATACATACAAATAGTCTCATCAAATCATGTCATCATCATAATCATCATCCAACACAAAGTGGTCTCTCATCATCATCTCAAAAATAGCGATACAAGTCTCGATTACTTGCAACTACATCGTCATCCATTGAACAATGATATACGCGAGAAGAGATATCACTATGAGTGAGAGCGGAACTATGCAGTACATGAGTTCGTATCCCTCTCTCGCATTAGCGTGAACCTAAACTAACTACTGGCGGTCGCTCGGAAACCGGTACACCTGGGCCTGACACTCCGGCCACTCGTCATATACTTGTGGCGTAGCACTTCTTCGCCATCGATGATCTATGCACCTGCATCGTCACATGAGTCGATGATATGCAACATATATAGTTGAGCAACAGAAAGAGACAGACTTGGCAAAAATAGAAGCAACATATCATAAGCATAAATAACAAAGTTCATCGTACCCAAAATGCCCTAACTAGAGTGATCTTCGCTAGTCGAGGAGGACGGTTTAATTACATCACAAATAAAGTTTCGTCATGCATAACTCAAAGTTTCGTCATACAGAAAGTATGGACTAAACGGACACATTGTTATACATCGACAATCACTCCAACATGTTGTGCCATCCATCCAAGTCAGGGAGATAGTCCCTGAGCTTAGTGAAAGGATTAAGGTCGAGATGCTGAGCGGCTACGCGTGTTCGGACGTCTTCGCGCGACATTTTTCCTTCTTCGTAAAACATCCCTATTTTTTCGACGACCTCCTTCATGATGATTTGGGCAAGCTCACGCTGGGTGTGATAGAACTCAGCTCGAAGTCGATGATCCTCGATATCTCCTAAGTTCTTTGCCCATTGCAGAATATGGGCATCGCCAGATCTAGGTGACATGCGAAGGTTTTGGTGACCCCGTCTGTACTCCAGCATGTGGTGTAGGACATATAATCCATAATTAAGAGAATCACTCGGTTGCTGGATGCAACAGAAGTCGGTCTTATGGCCGAAGGTGGGCCTGCCGTCCCTTTTCTTCTTGTCCTTGACCCCTCCACCCCGTGCGCTGTAGTAAAACATAGCACTGTCGAGAACAGACTTGCTGTGGGTGTATTCCTTTTTGTTAATGTTCTTCAATGAGTCCAAGTAAAGAGCGTGGGAGTATCGGGGGTAGAGGATGATGAGGACAGCGCGCCCGCCGCTGCGCAAAATAAGTACACCTCAAATTAATTAGCCTCCACCATGCAAATGAATGATTGAAATTGAAGGAAGGATATCCACGTGGATGACTTACAAGGGATGATAAGGCACGAGAATCGCCTCCTTGTCCTTATTGGCGAGCATGAAATTGGTGATGTATTCCCTCGTGTATTCACGGTGCTCTGCGCAGACTCCCAAGAAGCCCTCATGCATGAAGTATGGGTCAGCGACACAGATATGAGGTGTCTGCTCAACCCCGATGAGGTAGTTCATGTGCAAGGCATAAAGGCGGACAAACGTAAAATCCAACTTCTTCAAGTGAAACATGTCGAAGATGTAATCGAATCGAAGGAAGAACTTCTCCAGGGGGAATGTGTCGACGTACGACAATTGCCGCGGCACGTTAACCACGTAGAGTAGGTATCCTGGATTTTTCGAGGGGATGAGGCCTTTCTCTATCCGCAACACATTGTCATGAAGTCTCCTTAGATCACCGAATCTGGCCCCTAGCGCTGCTTTAGGTAGGATTGGTTCACCGGGGATATGCCATTTTGCCGCACCGGGGATATCTATACGGTCTTGAACCTGAGGCTGCTAAGGCGGCTGGATCATAGAAGTAGCTTTGTTGCCTTTCCTTGCTCTCTTCCTAGGCTTCTTTGCTACCAGAAGGTCGTCTATAATACGTTCAGCCTCCGGAGGCGGCAATTCAGGCACCGACTCATGACGCTCAAATCCTGAGTTGGCGCCAGTATTGAGATACTTTTGAGTGTCATCTTCATCCTCATCCTCATCTATGGCGACGTCACCATCGACTAATGAAGCCTCTTCCTCACCCCGTCAGCTCTCACCCAGCACGACAGCTGGCGCTAATTGGGTAGGTGGGGTGTTTATGTTCATACCTAACTGTGTGCTCGTGGGTGTGCTCCCGGCTGCCTCAAGACGAAGCAGACTCTTTGGCCACAACAGGACCCACCCAGTGCAATCACCAAGCCGCCGCGGGGTCTCGTCGTCATCCCCCTAGTACCGGAGGAGCCAAATTCTCGTGGCCTAGTTTGACACTGGCCACAGAAACCTTGAAGACGTCCGGGGAGATCGGCCGGTCGTAGAACAATGGTTCCTTCGGCTTCATTATCGTCGACTTCCCCACGTCCACCTTCTGGTCACCGATGGTGTACAATATGGTGCACGGGGTTACGTCAGCCTGCAAAGACATGTCTACGACGTGAGACATCCGAAAGGCAACGGAAACAGGAGATTATACATTTATTGAAGAGGGCCGGTGTGACAGATAACATGAGGGCGTCGATCTCAGCCAAGGATGAAGCACCGCCGAGCACGTCCGGTGCCGGAGCCGGTACCGGAGCAGGTGCGGGAGTAGGTGCAGGAGCAGGTGCAGGTGCTGGTGCAATGCTAGTCGAGCTGCTCCCGAAGAAGTCAGCAAGGGGATAGTCCGCTGCATTTTTTTCTGGATTTTTCCTGCTCTAATTGAAAACGGCCGGAACCAAGATAGTAGACATATTTGCAACCACCTGTTTTGCGGCAGCTACCACTGTTGCGACTGTCTCAGATGATTTCTGCTCAACCACAATCTCAACCTTCTTGTCGATGTTTTCTTTAGTTAACTTCCGTCTTTCCTTTCTCTCCTCCGTGGTCTCACGGTAGTACTTGTTCGACGTGGCGCCGTCTCCGACACCGTGCACACGTCCATACAACGGCGAGTATCCATCAGGAGTCCTTTCAATATGTTCAACGCCCGGTTGAATGGAGTGTCCCACTTGGGCCTCGCCAACGCCTCAGACGGCGAGTGGCTTTCGGCCGCAATCTTGTGCTGCTCTCTCTGCAAAAGGAACAAGGATTGTTTACAAATATGACTAACATGCAGTCGAAGTGATCAGAAACTAAAATTACCAGCAATCTCATGAACTCCGTCATGACCGGGTCCGTCTCGAAAACCGTCTTGACTGAGTCCCAATGGTGCCGTACCCTGAGGACGTCACGCTGCTATGGGACGGTGAAGTCCGCCAAGGGGTCTGGGATGCCCAGACTCTCGCGTTTCGCATCCTCCTTGGCCCATATGGACCTCTTCCCGCCGTAACCACGGCTTCCGAGGTGGTGGCGCCACATGTTCCTCTACTGAAGCCCCTTCATGTACTTCGAAATTTTTTGGCACCTTCGGCCTCGCAAGCCGCCTTGAATATTTCAAAGCGCTCTTCCGTGATTGTCGGATTATCCTATACAATCTCGGAGTAGGGTTTCTTTTTGTTGACGATCCGATATTTCACCCTTGCTTTCCAGGCGGCCAATGCGTCGCTAAACTTGGTCATGGCGTGTTTGTTTATATTCTTCATTGTCGGGTCCTTATCTGGATCTTTATAATCCTTTTCATTCCGGCCCGGGAACAAGAATATCTGGTGCAGCTTCTTTAGGAGGGAGGGCCTCATATTATCTATCTTCTATAGTTTCTCATTGTTGAAGGTGGCGGTTGTCCGTACGATGCAGCCTATTTGATTGTCGTAGCACGATCGCGCTTCCTCGGGCGCTATTGGCTAAAAAAATGCCGTCATCCATCTCCGTGACCACCAGTCTAGTAGTCATGAGCTGATTTGGGCACCGTGGCCTCGTTGCTTTCGGTTCTAGACCGGTTCCGCTAGTCTCGGCACCGGTGTCGGTGCCGGTCTCGGCGCTGGTCTCAGTCTCATCGTCGTTCTGCATGTCGGTATCAGTCCCTGATGCAACAGGTGGGCCCAGCAACAACATCTGTTGATCGTCGGCAAGGCTCAAAAATTCGTCTGCCGCCTGGTAGACGTCGTCGCAATCACCAGAACCCTGTCCTTCATTGTTGCTAGCCATGTTCCCTACGATTAAATCTAGTCAATTAATTCTAGACCTAATAAATAGAATAATGACATAAAAAAGGCCTATGTTTTGCAGGAACGTTGACTCCTTCCCAGTGTAGCAAATCCCGGGCACTAGATATGTCCTAGTTTGTAGCACAAGTCATGCCGAAATTCATGGAAAATTTTGGCATGACCTTTGCTAAAAAGTTGACAAATCGAGCACTTGAAATTCGCCGGAACGGAAATGAATCAACATTCCGGCAAAACATAGGCCACTTGGCTTCATTCCCTGGAAACAACAAAAGGCCACTTGGGCACAATCGAACCACTTCAATGAAAAGATATAACATGACCACTTCAATGAAAAGATATAATTTACAATAAAAGTCTAGGAAGGGATCATCTTTAAAATAAAACTTGCCTAAATTCTTTTCCTAGAAAAATAGTGGTCTTTTCAAAAATCAAAAACCTTTGCAAAATGATCTTACTAAACACTTCTCTGCCTAGGACAGAACCCAAATTATGTTCTCGCTATTCCTTTCTCTCTCTCTCTCACACACACACACACACACACATTATTTTCTCTAACCCTTCTGTCGGAGTAATGGGCCACGGGTAGGCTAACCCGAGTCCCTGAACCTTCCAAGACATCGGGGCTGGCTGCGCCCCTCAAGGCATCAAGACGAAGTGCCGCCTTCTAGTGGCCGGCTGGAGGAATAGCCGGCTGCCCGAAGATGGCCGAGTTCCAGAGGCCGGCATCAAGACAACCCGACTCCTAGTGGGCGGCTTCGAGAGAAGCCGGCCCCTAACAGTCGGCCCGTGGCGCCCACAAAGTCTGCACCCTCATTAAGAAGACTAGACAGGGTGAGGCTACAGTGTAGCCCATCACCCCCATATCAAGGGCCGGGCGTGGCCACAGTGCTCCGTACAGGCGGAGATCTCGGCCCGGCGCGGCACTGTTGCCACTCCGCTCCCGACGTCATCCCTGTCAGGAGGAGCCCTGCACCCACGACCGCCTGTCGGTACGGCCTGAAGACGGCGGGCCCTACGAGGCAGCGAGAGCCCGGAAGGCGGCGGAAGCCTGGCCAGTCGGACCCGAGGGAGGCCGGCCTCCAGCAGGCGGCTCGTTCCTTCCTCGGGGCCCCACACGCCATCAACCAGATAAGAAGCGGTGTGGCTACAGTGATCTCCCACCAGGCGGCGGGACTATAGCCACGCCCCCCTGACCAAGCCTGCATCATTAGCATCACGGCTACAGTGATCAGCAGCCGACAAGACCCGCGAGTGACGGAGGCGGCCTGTCGGCTCCTTACCAGACCAGTAGGCAGGGCCCACCAGGCGGCGGGCCCCAGCAGCGGGCGGAGAAGCCGGCGACCAGAGAGACTGACAACCGGGTCCTACACCCGGCCAGATTACCATTGTACCCCTGGGGGGTAGGCCTATATAAACCCCCCAGGGCACCCATCCAAAGGGTTGGAACCTATTAGACTTAGACCAGCACCTAGGGGAGAGGAGAGAAAGCCTTCCCTTCTTCTACCTCTCGCATACAGCTCGAGCAGCACCATTGTAGTCACTAGTGCCTTAGTGATCATGCGGAGACCCCGCAGAGTAGGACTAGGGGTGTTATCTCCTAGGAGAGCCTCGAACCAGGGTAAAGTGCGCCGGTGTTCGTGTCTACGCCTCATCCCGCTTCCAGGCACCGGCGACGTTCTGCTCGCTCCCACCATGATAAGCCATCCGTTGGCATATGTCGCACCCAACCCCCGACATTTGGCACCCACCTTGGGGCGAGGTGCACCGTTGTCCGGAGACCTGTCCTGGACGGGAACCCTGTTCCTCCCTGGCGACAGCAGCCAGCCCGGCACGCCAGACGGAGTCTGCGCCGACGCGCTGCATGGCGCGGAGGTCGCCTACGCGGCAAGCTACCTCGCCGATCTTGTTGGCAAGGTTCGCCTCTCCGACGAGCCCGCCTCCGATGCGGGCACCCATGGCCCTGAGAGCCGCCTTGCGAGCCTCCTCGATCAGCTCCACGTCACCAGGGAGCCTGCTGTAGACTTGGAGTCTGTTGGCTCCACAGACCCGATGCTTGCCGACTCCGACACTGCGTCACTTGATGCGTTCCCCACCAACGTGGTGGTCTACGACAAGCCGCTTCCTCCCGCGGAGAGCAGCGGAAGCACCGTCACGTAGTTGCTTGTCATCGGCCACAGCGAGCACTCCGGCGGAGGTGCTCATGACCCGCTCGATGCGGCACAGCAAGACCTGACGGCGCCCATTCTAGAAGAAGCCGACGCCGAGATGCTGGAAGCGCGCCGCGCCCAGCTCGTCGAGAGCGCCAAGAAGCTGGCTAACATGAGACGCCTATCAGAGGCCTACCAGCGCGAGATGGACCGCGCTGTGGGTGGCACGCCGGCTCATGGTGGGCCTAGCCGCATCGGCACGGTCCAGCAACGCGGCATGGCCATCGCCAGCCTGTTCTGGGCAGATCACCCCGTCTACGCAACGCCCGCGGAGAACATACGAGCTGCCCAGGCGGCAGCAGAAGAGCTGGACAAGTTCGAGGGCGAAGAGCGTCGCCAGATGGCGGAGCGCGTCCAGCGACTCCTCAACGCGGCTGCTGAGCACCCGACGCCCAACCGGCAAAATGATGATCCGCCTCCCCGCCGAAACCAAGGCGCGACATCCCGGATGCCGACTAGTGGCGTCCGTAGAAGAAGAGACACGGAGCCGGCTGCCAGCCGCAGCCGGACTCGCATCACTATCGAGCGCGACCAAGACGGCCGCCCAAGAGCAGTGGAACGACGGGATGACTGTCTGCCTCCTCCCCCCGCAGGGAGAGGCGCGTCTCCCCGCCGCCTGTTGAGCACCCGACGCTCGGCGACCGCCTTGGCTGCCGAGAAGGAGTCGGAGAGAATGATGCCCGCCACCGGATCGACCATCTCAACCGATCCCTGGCGCTAGAAGAAGAAGATGAGCTGGGTCCGCCATGTTTTGGCCCCTGCGTTCGAGATGAGCCCTTCCTCAAAGGGTTCACGCTCCCGAGAGATACGCACAAATACACCGGCTCCGTGAAGCCGAAGGACTGGCTAGTCGACTATTCCACAGCTGTCAACATCGCAAACGGCAACAAGCGCGTTGCCGTGAAGTACGTTCCGCTCATGCTCCGGGGCAGGGCCCGGACATGGCTGAACAGTCTGAAGCCCCGCAGCATCAACAGCTGGGTCGACTTCACCGAAGACTTCATCCGCAACTTCACCAGCATGTACAAGCGGCCGCCCAAGCCTCACCAGCTCTCCTTGTGCGTCCAAGGCCCCAACGAGTCGACTCGTGACTACCTCACGCGCTGGTCCGAGCTCCGCAACTCTTGCGAAGGCGTGCACGAGGTGTAGGCCATCGAGTACTTCACCGCCGGGTGCCGAGAGGGCACCCTTCTCAAGCACAGGCTTCTCTGCGACGAGCCGGCGACCCTCGATGAGCTGCTGATCATAGCAGATAAATACGCCATGGCCGACTCCTCCATGAAGGCAGAGATCCAAGTTGATGCATCTGGCAAAGTGGCTCCTCCAGCTCCTCGGGCCCCGGCTGGTGACACCAGTCGCTGTCAGCAACCCAACGACAGCAAACGCAAGGCCACGTAGCCAGCTTCTACAAGCCTGCAGGTGGCGATAGTCAAAGACCAGCAGCCAGAAGGGCAGCCTCCATCCAAGTGCCAGAAGGGCGGCAAGCCTAATTGGCTGCCTGCTTTCTCGTATGAGCAGACTCTTGATGCACCCTGCAAATTTCATAGTGGCGCGAAGCCATCCAACCACACCACTCAGAAGTGCCACTGGCTCACCAGGATCGCCAAGGGTGACGGCCTTCTGCCTCCTCCGCCTGCTGGGCAGCCGCCTCCTCCTCCACCCCAGCAGCCGGCAGTTCGACTGGTCGGAGCCATACAAGACGAGTATCCCAAAGAGCACAGAGCTTATGTCGTGTTCACCAGCGTGGCCGACGACAAGCACAGCTGACGGCAACGACAGCAAGAAGTAAATGAAGTGCCATCAGAGACCCCGGAGTTCATGCAGTGGTCCGAGAAGCCCATCAGCTGGAGTAGAGCCGACCACCCGGAAGTAATGCCCAATCCCGGCTCCTATGCCCTTGTTCTGGATGCCACTTTTGCCACAGAGAGGCTAGCTGCTCGTTTTTCCCGAGTTCTAATAGATGGCGGCAGTGGCATCAACATCCTGTACAAGGATACCATGGAGAAGTTAGGAATCAAAGAAAGGCAGCTTCAGCCCAGCCGGACTGTATTCCATGGCATAGTTCCTGGCCTTTCCTGCTCACCAATCGGCAAGATCCAGATAGACGTCCTCTTTGGGGACAAAGATCACTTTCGCCGAGAGCCCATACCATGCACTACTTGGTCCTTGAGAGCCCATACCATGCACTACTTGGTCGGCCTGCTCTGGCCAAGTTCATGGCGGTCCCCCACTATGCTTACCTCAAGATGAAGATGCCGAGTTCCTAGGGAATTCTGACCGTAGCAGGGAATTACAAGAAGTCGTCCACCTGCGCGGCAGATAGCAGCCGGCTGGCCGAGTCCCTTTGTGATCGCGGCTGAGAAGCGGCTCCTTGACCGGGTTGTGGTGATGGCAGGCAAGCAGCCAGAAATGTCACCCAACCCCAAGGAGTCGGAAGCCGATAGCTCTTTCAAGCCAGCGAAAGAGACAAAGAAGATACCCTTGGACCTAGAGCACCCGGAGAGGCACGCTGTCATAGGAGCAAACCTTGACAGCAAATAGGAAGGCGAGCTCATTGATTTCCTCCATGAGAATCGGGATATCTTTGCATGGTCTCCCAAAGACATGCCGAGCACAAATTACATGTCCGGTCTGATGCCAAGCCAGTCAGGCAGCCCTTGCGCCGCCTGTCGGAAGAGAAGAGAAGAGTCGTTGGAGAAGAGATAGCCCGGCTGCTGGCAGCCGGCTTCATCATGGAAGTGTTCTTTCCAGAGTGGCTGGCCAACCCAGTCCTTGTGCTGAAGAAAAACAAGCAGTGGCGCATGTGTATTGATTATACCGGCCTCAACAAAGCCTGCCCCAAAGACCCATTTGCTTTGCCGAGAATTGACCAAGTGATAGACTCCACAGCCAGATGCGAGATGTTGAGTTTTTTGGACGCATACTCAGGGTATCACCAGATCAAGCTGAACCCGGCCGACAGGCTGAAGACCACCTTCATCACACCGTTTGGAGCCTTCTGCTACTTGACCATGACGTTCGGCTTGAGGAATGCCGGTGCCACGTTTCAACGTTGCATGCAGAAGTGCCTCCTCAAGCAACTCGGCAGGAACGCCCACGTTTATGTGGACGATGTTGTGGTGAAGACGGAGAAGCGTGGAACGCTGCTAGAAGACCTCAAGGAGACTTTTGAGAACTTGCGCCGATTTCAAATCAAGCTCAACCCGGAGAAATGCGTCTTTGGAGTACCAGCCGGCCAGCTTCTTGGCTTCCTGGTCTCAGAACGCGGCATATAATGCAACCCCGTGAAAATCAAGGCCGTCGAGAGGATGAAAGTGCCCACCTGACTGCTGGACGTGCAGAAATTCACCGGCTGCTTGGCATCTATCAGCCGCTTCATCGGTCGGCTGGGCGAGAAGGCTCTTCCCCTGTACCAGCTCATGAAGAAGACCACTTTCTTCAAGTGGAACAGCAAGGCTGACGAAGCTTTTCTCCAGCTCAAGAAGATGCTAACCACTCCGCCTGTCCTGGCGGCTTCGACTCCTAAGGAACCCATGCTCCTCTACATCGCCGCCACCAGCCGGGTGGTCAGCACAGTCATAGTGGTGGAACGCAAGGAAGAAGGCAAAGCACTACCAGTCCAGAGGCCAGTATATTACCTGAGTGAAGTGTTGTCTGCCTCCAAGCAAAACTACCCCCACTATCAGAATATGTGCTACGGCATGCACTTTGCCGCCAAGAAATTGAAGCCGTATTTTCAAGAGCACCCAATCACCGCTTGCCGAGATCATTGGAAGCCGAGATGCTTCAGGCCGAGTGGCCAAATGGGCCATAGATTTGGCCCCCTACACCATCTACTACCAGCCTCGCACCGCCATCAAGTCACAAGCACTGGCCGACTTCCTCGTCGACTGGGCCGAGACCCAGTACCTGCCGCCACCGCATTTTGATGGTTCCAAGATGCGCACTGGTTTGGGAGCCGGCATCGTCCTCACCTCTCCCAAAGGCGACAAGCTCAGATATGTGCTGCAAATCCATTTTGCCGTCTCCAACAACGTCGCTGAATACGAGGCACTCATTCACGGGCTCCGACTTGCCAAGGAACTCGGCATTCGCCGGATCCTGTGTTATGGAGACTCTAACTTGGTGGTCCAGCAGTCGTCGGGCGACTGGGACGCCAAAGATGCAAACATGGCCAGCCACCGCTTCCTCGTCCAGCAACTCAGCGGATACTTTGAAGGGTGCGAGTTCCTCCATGTGCCAAGAAATGACAATGAGCAAGCAGATGCCTTGGCACGAATCGGCTCCACCCGGCAAGCAATACCTACCGGCGTCGCCCTGCAACGCCTCCTCAAGCCGTCTGTCAAGCCATCGCCAGAGTCGGATTCCATCTTTGTGCCAGCTCCTCCTGAAGCAGTCGGACCGACTTGAGGACCCCAGCAGACGGCACGAGGAATTCGGCAGGCGACTCGGGGACTGCAACAGCCGCACTCGGCCCGGGGACTTCAGAATCTGGCTCGGGGACTGCAGCGGTCGGCCCGGGGACTTCATCGACTCAGCAAGCGGTAACTGACTCCAACCCGCCGCCTCTCGGCCCAACCGTCCTTGTGCAAGTAGCAGTCTTAGCAATCGAAGAAATTGCAGCGCCTTCATGGGCCAAGCCCATCCTCAACTTCCTGGTGAACAAAGAGCTGTCGACTGATGAGATCTCGGCGCGACAGGTGCAACGCCGAGCAGCAGCATAGACCATAGTCAACAGAGAGCTTGTAAGGCGCAGTGTCACTGATGTCTACCAGCGCTGCATGGAGCCGGAGCAAGGCCAAGCAATCCTCAAAGGTATCCATCAAGGCGAGTGCGGTCACCACGCGGCTTCAAGAGCACTTGTTGCCAAAGCTTTCCGCCATGGTTTTTTCTGGCCGACTGCTCTGGAAGACGCCAAAGATTTGGTCCAAAAATGCAAAGGGTGCCAGAAGTTCTGCTCCAAGCTTCATCAGCCGGCTTCTGCACTCAAGACTATCCGCATTGCCTGGCCCCCTTTGCTGTCTGGGGCCTGGACATGGTGGGACCATTCAAGACTGCACGAGGTGGCATGACTCATCTGCTTGTCGCAGTGGACAAGTTCACCAAGTGGATAGAAGCAAAACCAATCAAGAAGCTGAATGGTCCGAGTGCTGTGACTTTCATCTCCGACATCACCATCCGGTATGGCATACCACACAGCATCATCACCGACAATGGCACGAACTTTGCCAAAGGTGCCTTGGCCCATTTCTGCGCAACGCAGGGCATTCGACTGGACTTAGCGTCCGTTGCCCATCCATAGTCAAATGGCCAAGTAGAGCAAGCAAATGGCCTCATCTTGTCCGGCATCAAGCCCCAACTGGTCGAGCCTCGGGAGCGCTCGGCCGGCTGTTGGCTCGATGAGCTACCGGCCATCCTCTATAGCCTGTGCACAACTCCGAACAAGTCAACCGGCTTCACGCCTTTCTTCCTTGTCTACGGTGCCGAAGCCGTCATCCCGACGGACATAGAATTCGACTCTCCTCGAGTCACCATGTACACCGAAGAGGAGGCAGAAGAAGCGCGACAAGACAGCGTCGATTTGCTGGAAGAGGGCCGGCTATTGGCACTCAGCCGGTCTAGCATCTACCAGCAGATCCTGCACTGATACTACAACCGGAAGGTCAAGCCGAGATCCCTCCAAGAGGGAGACCTTGTGCTCCGGCTGATCCAGCGAACAGCCGGCCAGCACAAGCTCTCAGTGCCTTGGTAAGGCCCCTTCATCATCAGCAAAGTGTTGGGCAACGACTCCTACTACCTGATCGACGCCCAGAATCCTTGAGCGTGCAAGAGGGACGACTCCGGCAAGGAGACGGAGCAGCCATGGAATGGAAATCTCCTCCGAAGATTTTACAGTTGATGCAGTATGTACCACGCTACCTTTTGTATTAAAGTACGAAGACCCCGGGTCCCCCGAGAAGAGCTCGTGGACTGCCCTCTTTTATCTATATGATAAGAATTATGCCTATGGATGTGTCATTTCCTTTATGCCGCTTGGCACCGGGTCCGACTAGTCGGCCCGGGGAATCGCCGCCTTGTACTATGAAATGCTTCCTGCAGCCGGACAAGTAATGTGTTGGCACGTAAGCCGTCTCCTGCCAGAAGCCGCAGCTCTTAGAGCGACTGCCTGGTGGGCAGGAGAAAGGCAGAAAGGGTGCCCACATGAAAAATGGCTAAGGAGCCAAAGCATGTGCATAGTTCAAGCTGGCTTCCCGCCTCTATGACCGGCTGTTGAGCAGCCGGCCGGCTGGCTTCTACTTAACTTGCTAAACCGTTCTAATCGGCTAAGTACTTGCCTTCCCGAAATTAACTAAGTACTTGACCCAGCCACGGTCCGCAGAGCGGCTGTCAGGCTGGCAAGACGGCAACTAAGGGAGGGCGGCAAAGGAAAAAAGCCAAAGAGTAGAAAGCAAGAAAAGATAGAACTAGGAAAAATATTTACATATCAAAGGCCCTTGGCCAATATTCAACAGAAGTTTGAAATACACCCCGCGGGTGGAACTGTGCAAAGTTAACAAGTTCGTCGAGACTGATAAGCAGGTAAAGCAAAAGATAAACTGGCGGCCTAGGGAGCACCAGACGGGTTTGATGGATCGGAGGAGTTGGTGGCGCCGGTTGGTGGAGCGGCCGGCTGGTCAGTCTCCGCTTGGTCGCCTCCAGTGGCAGCCAGCTCGCTCGGGCATGGCTCGTTGCTGGAGGCGCGGTAGAGCTGAGGTTGGCCGTCTGCTCCGACCTCTGGCGCCTCCTCTTCGCGTTCCTCCTCCTCCTCGTCTTCTTCCTCACCGCTGGAGTCGATCACGTTGGCCGAGTCCTCGCCGTCCTCCGGGTTCAGCCCGAACCATTCTGGCGGCGCCTCGGCGCCATTCTCGGCCCGCTCCGGGATGAAGACGCTGGTGTTGGTGTACTCGGCGATCGCCGCCGCACGCTTGACAAGGTCATCTTCCACGGCCACTAGCTCCTCCTGGGCCTCCTGCAGAAACATGGTCAACTGGGCTAGATTTAGCCCAGGGTACCACGCCTTGACAAACTCCAAGGCCCGGCACGCGCCAGCTCAGGCCGAGGAACCCTTCTAGGCCTCAAGACGGCCGGCCGCCACCTCCAGCCAGTCGGCAGTCCGACTGGGAGTGCGCGGTGCCGGCATGTCCGGCCACAGAGCAGCGATCGCCTGGGCTCCGACACGCTGAAGACGGCACAGCATCCGGTGAGCCGGTCGAGGACGGGCCTTGTTGGGGAACGTAGTAATTTCAAAAAATTTCCTACGCACACGCAAGATCATGGTGATGCATAGCAACGAGAGGGGAGAGTGTTGTCCACGTACCCTCGTAGACCGAAAGCGGAAGCGTTAGCACAACGCGGTTGATGTAGTCGTACGTCTTCACGATCCGACCGATCAAGTACCGAACATACGACACCTCCGAGTTCAGCACACGTTCAACCCGATGACGTCCCTCGAACTCCGATCCAGCCGAGTGTTGAGGGAGACTTTCGTCAGCATGACGGCGTAGTGACGATGATGATGTTCTACCGATGCAGGGCTTCGCCTAAGCACCGCTACAGTATTATCGAGGTGGACTATGGTGGAGAGGGCACCGCACACGGCTAAAAGATCAAACGATCAATTGTTGTGTCTTTGGGGTGCCCCCTGCCCCTGTATATAAAGGAGCATGGGGGGAGGAGACCGGCCCTAGGAGGGGCTACTCCTAGTTGGAGTAGTTTTCCTCCTTTCCTACTCCAACTAGGAGAAGGGGGGAAAGGGGGGAAGAGGAGAAGGAAGGGAGAGGGGGCCGCGCCCCAAACCCCTTGTCCAATTCGGACTGGGCTAGGGAGGGGCGCGCCCACCTCCTGGCTGCTGCCTCTCCTTCCCTCTAAGGCCCATTAAGGCCCAATACTTCTTTCCCATATTCCCGTAACTCCCCCGTACTCCGAAAAATACGCGAATCACTTGGAACCTTTCCGATGTCCGAATATATTCGTCCAATATATCGATCTTTATGTCTCGACCATTTCGAGACTCCTCGTCATGTCCCCGATCTCATCCGGGACTCCGAACTACCTTCGGTACATCAAAACACATAAACTCATAATATAACTGTCATCGAAACTTTAAGCGAGCAGACCCTACAGGTTCGAGAACTATGTAGACATGACCGAGACATGTCTCCGATCAATAACCAATAGCGGAACCTGGATGCTCATATTGGCTCCCACATATTCTACGAAGATCTTTATCGGTCAGACCGCATAACAACATACGTTGTTCCCTTTGTCATCGGTATGTTATTTGCCCGAGATTCGACGTCGGTATCTCAATACCTAGTTCAATCTCGTTACCGGCAAGTCTCTTTACTCGTTCCGTAATACATCATCCCGTAACTAACTCATTAGTTGCAATGCTTGCAAGGCTTAAGTGATGTGCATTACCGAGTGGGCCCAGAGATACCTCTCCGACAATTGGAGTGACAAATCCTAATCTCGAAATACGCCAACCCAACAAGTACCTTCGGAGACACCTGTAGAGCACCTTTATAATCACCCAGTTACGTTGTGACGTTTGGTAGCACACAAAGTGTTCCTCCGGTAAACGGGAGTTGCATAATCTCATAGTCATAGGAACATGTATAAGTCATGCAGAAAGCAATAGCAACATACTAAACGATCGAGTGCTAAGCTAACGGAATGGGTCAAGTCAATCAGATCATTCTCCTAATGATGTGATCCCGTTAATCAAATAACAACTCTTTGTCCATGGTTGGGAAACATAACCATCTTTGATTAACGAGCTAGTCAAGTAGAGGCATACTAGTGACACTCTGTTTGTCTATGTATTCACACATGTATCAAGTTTCCGGTTAATACAGTTCTAGCATGAATAATAAACATTTATCATGAAATAAGGAAATAAATAATAACTTTATTATTGCCTCTAGGGCATATTTCCTTCAGTCTCCCACTTGCACTAGAGTCAATAATCAAGTTCACATCGCCATGTGATTTAACACCAATAGTTCACATCACCATGTGATTATCACCCATAGTTTACATCGTCATGTGACCAACACCCAAAGGGTTTACTAGAGTCAATAATCTAGTTCACATCGCTATGTGATTAACACCCAAAGAGTACTAAGGTGTGATCATGTTTTGCTTGTGAGAGAAGTTTAGTCAACGGGTCTGCCACATTTAGAGCCATATGTATTTTGCAAATATTCTATGTCTACAATACTCTGCATGGAGCTACTCTAGCTAATTGCTCCCACTTTCAATATGTATCTAGATTGAGACTTAGAGTCATCTGGATCAGTGTCAAAACTTGCATCGACGTACCCTTTACGACGAACCTTTTGTCACCTCCATAATCGAGAAACATATCCTTATTCCACTAAGGATAATTTTGACCGCTGTCCAATGATCTACTCCTAGATCACTATTGTACTCCCTTGCAAAACACAGTGTAGGGTATACAATAGATCTGGTACACAGCATGGCATACTTTATAGAACCTATGGCTGAGGCATAGGGAATGACTTTCATTCTCTTTCTATCTTCTGCGTGGTCGGGCTTTGAGTCTTACTCAATTTCACACCTTGTAACACAGGCAAGAACTCTTTCTTTGTCTGTTCCATTTTGAACTAATTCAAAATCTTGTCAAGGTATGTACTCATTGAAAAAAATTATCAAGCGTTTTGATCTATCTCTATATATCTTGATGCTCAATATGTAAGCAGCTTCACCGAGGTCTTTATTTTGAAAAACTCCTTTCAAACACTCCTTTATGCATTGCAGAATAATTCTACATTATTTCCGATCAACAATATGTCATACACATATACTTATCAGAAATGCTGTAGTGCTCCCACTCACTTTCTTGTAAATACAGGCTTCACCGCAAGTCTGTATAAAACTATATCCTTTGACCAACTTATCAAAGCGTACATTCCAACTCCGAGATGCTTGCACCAGTCCATAGATGGATCGCTGGAGCTTGCGTATTTTTTAGCACCTTTAGGATTGACAAAACCTTCTGGTTGCATCATATACAACTCTTCTTTAATAAATCCATTAAGGAATACAGTTTTGTTTATCCATTTCCTAGATTTCATAAAATGCGGAAGTTGCTAACATGATTCGGACAGACTTAAGCATAGATACGAGTGAGTAACTCTCATCGTAGTCAACACCTTGAACTTGTCGAAAACTTTTTGCTACAATTCTAGCTTTGTAGATAGTAACACTACTATCAGCGTCCGTCTTCCTCTTGAAGATCCATTTAATCTCAATGGCTCGCCGATCATTGGGCAAGTCAATCAAAGTCCATACTTTGTTCTCATACATGGATCCTATCTCAGATTTCATGGCCTCAAGCCTTTTTGCGGAATCTGGGCTCATCATCGCTTCCTCATAGTTCGTAGGTTCGTCATGGTCAAGTAACATGACCTCCAGAACAGGATTACCGTACCACTGTGGTGCGGATTTCATTCTGGTTGACCTACGAGGTTCGGTAGTAACTTGATCTGAAGGTACATGATCATCATCATTAGCTTCCTCACTAATTGGTGTAGGAGTCACAGGAACAGATTTCTCTGATGAACTACTTTCAAATAAGGGATCAGGTACAGTTACCTCATTAAGTTCTACTTTCCTCCCACTCACTTCTTTCGAGAGAAACTCCTTCTCTAGAAAGGATCCATTCTTAGCAACGAATGTCTTGCCTTTCGGATCTGTGATAGAAGGTGTACCCAACTGTCTCCTTTGGGTATCCTATGAAGACACAATTCTCCGATTTGGGTTTGAGCTTATCAGGATGAAACTTTTTCACATAAGCATCATAGCCCCAAACTTTAAGAAAGGACAACTTTGGTTTCTTTCCAAACCATAGTTCATAAGGCGTCATCTCTACGGATTTTCATGGTGCCCTATTTAACGTGAATGCAGTTGTGTCTAATGCATAACCCCAAAACGATAGTGGTAGATCGGTAAGAGACATCATAGGTCACACCATATCTAATAAAGTGCGGTTACGATGTTCGGACACACCATTACACTGTGGTGTTCCAGGTGGCGTGAGTAGTGAAACTATTTCACGTTGTTTTAACTTAAGACCAAACTCGTAACTCAAATATTTTACCTCTGCGATCATATCATAGAAACTTTTATTTTCTTGTTACGATGATTTTCTACTTCACTCTGAAATTCTTTTAAACTTTTCAAACGTTTCAGACTCATGTTTTATCAAGTAGATATATCCATATCTGCTCAAATCATCTGTGAAGGTCAGAAAATAACGATACTTGCCGCGAGCCTTAACACTCATCGGACTGCATACATCAGTATGTATTATTTCCAATAAGTCAGTTGCTCGCTCCATTGTTCCGGAGAACGGCGTTTTAGTCATCTTGCCCATGTGGCATGGTTCGCAAGCATCAAGTGATTCATAATCAAGTGATTCCAAAAACCCATCTGCATGGAGTTTCTTCATGCGCTTCACACCAATATGACCTAAACGGCAGTGCCACAAATTAGTTGCACTATCATTATTAACTTTGCATCTTTTGGCTTCAATATTATGAATATGTGTATCACTACGATCGAGATCCAACGGACCATTTTCATTGGGTGTATAACCATAGAAGGTTTTTTATTCATGTAAATAGAACAACAATTATTCTCTAACTTAAATGAATAACCGTATTGCAATAAACATGATCAAATCATATTCATGCTTAACGCAAACACCAAATAATATTTATTTAGGTTCAACACTAATCCCGAAAGTATAGGGAGTGTGCGATGATGATCATATCAATCTTGGAACTACTTCCAACACACATCGTCACTTCACCCTTAACTAGTCTGTGTTCATTCTGCAACTCCCGATTTGAGGTACTAATCTTAGCAACTGAACTAGTATCAAATACTAAGGGGTTTCTATAAACACTAGTAAAGTATACATCAATAACATGTATATCAAATATACCTTTGTTTACTTTGCCATCCTTTCTTATCCGCCAATTACTTGGGGTAGTTCCGTTTCCAGTGACCAGTCCCTTTGCAGTAGAAGTACTTAGTCTCAGGCTTAGGTCCAGACTTGGGCTTCTTCACTTTTGCAGCAACTTGCTTGCCGTTCTTCTTGAAGTTCCCCTTCTTCCCTTTGCCCTATTCTTGAAACTAGTGGTCTTGTCAACCATCAACACTTGATGCTTTTCTTGATTTCTACCTTCGTCGATTTTAGCATCACGAAGAGCTTGGGAATCGTTTCTCTTATCCATTGCATAATATAGTTCATCACGAAGTTCTAGTAACTTGGTGATAGTGACTAGAGAATTCTGTCAATCACTATCTTATCTGGAAGATTAACTCCCACTTGATTCAAGTGATTGTATTACCCAGACAATCTGAGCACATGCTCACTGGTTGAGCTATTCTCCTCCATCTTGTAGGCAAAGTACTGTCAGAGGTCTCATACCTCTCGACACGGGCATGAGTACGAATTAACAATTTCAACTCTTGGAACATCTTATATGCTCTCTGGTGTTCAAAACGTCTTTGAAGCCCCGATTTTAAGCCGTTAAGCATGGTGCACTAAACTATCAAGTAGTCATCATTTCGAGCTTGCCAAACGTTCATAACGTCTGCATTTGCTCCTGCAATCGGTCTGTCACCTAGCGGTGCATCAAGGACATATTTCTTCTGTGCAGCAATGAGGATAATCCTCAGATCACGAACCAAGTCCGCATCATTGCTACTAACATCTTTCAACATATATAGTTTTCTCTAGGAACATATCAAAAATAAAACAGGGGAGCTAAACGCGAGCTATTGATCTACAACATAGATATGCCAATACTACCAAGACTAAGTTCATGATAAATTTAAGTTCAATTAATCATATAGAACTCCCACTTAGATAGACATCCCTTTAATCATCTAAGTGATCACGTGATCCAAATCAACTAAACCATAACCGATCATCACGTGAAATGGAGTAGTTTTCAATGGTGAACATCACTATGTTGATCATATCTACTATATGACTCATGCTCGACCTTTCGGTCTCAGTGTTCCGAGGCCATATCTGCATATGCTAGGCTCGTCAAGTTTAACCCGAGTATTATGCGTATGCAAAACTGGCTTGCACCCGTTGTAGATGGACGTAGAGCTTATCACACCCGATCATCACGTGGTGTCTGGGCACGACGAACTTTGGCAACGGTGCATACTCTGGGAGAACACTTTTATCTTAAAATTTAGTGAGAGATCATTTTATAATGCTATCGTCAGTCAAATCAAGATAAGATGCATAAAAGATAAACATCACATGCAATCAATATAAGTGATATGATATGGCCATCATCATCTTGTGCTTGTGATCTCCATCTCCGAAGCACCGTCATGAGCACCATCGTCACCGGCATGACACCTTGATATCCATCGTAGCATCGTTGTCATCTCGCCAATCTTATGCTTCTAGGACTATCGCTACCGCTTAGTGATAAAGTAAAGCATTACAGGGCAATTGCATTGCATACAATAAAGCGACAAACATACGGCTCCTGCCAGTTGCCGATAACTCGGTTACAAAACATGATCATCTCATACAATAAAATTTAGTATCATGTCTTGACCATATCACATCACAACATGCCCTGCAAAAACAAGTTAGACGTCCTCTACTTTGTTGTTGCAAGTTTTACCTGGCTGCTACGGGCTTAGCAAGAACCGTTCTTACCTACACATCAAAACCACAGTGATAGTTTGTCAAGTTGGTGCTGTTTTAACCTTTGCAAGGACCGGGCATAGCCACACTCGGTTCAACTAAAGTTGGAGAAACTGACACCCGCCAGCCACCTGTGTGCAAAGCACATCGGTAGAACCAGTCTCGCGTAAGCGTATGCGTAATGTCGGTCCGGGCCGCTTGATCCAACAATACCGCCGAACCAAAGTATGATATGTTGGTAAGCACTATGACTTATATCGCCCACAACTTACTTGTGTTCTACTCGTGCATATGACATCTACGCATAAAACCTGGCTCATGCCACTGTTGGGGAACGTAGTAATTTCAAAAAAATTCCTACGCACACGCAAGATCATGGTGATGCATAGCAACGAGAGGGGAGAGTGTTGTCCACGTACCCTCGTAGACCGAAAGCGGAAGCGTTAGCACAACGCGGTTGATGTAGTCGTACGTCTTCACGATCTGACCGATCAAATACCGAACGGACGGCACCTCCGAGTTCAGCACACGTTCAGCCCGATGACGTCCCTCGAACTCCTATCCAGCCGAGTGTTGAGGGAGACTTTCGTCAGCACGACGGCATGGTGACGATGATGATGTTCTACCGACGCAGGGCTTCGCCTAAGCACCGCTACAGTATTATGGAGGTGGACTAAGGTGGAGGGGGGCACCGCACACGGCTAAAAGATCGAACAATCAATTGTTGTGTCTTTGGGGTGCCCCCTGCCCCTGTATATAAAGGAGCAAGGGGGGAGGAGGCCGGCCCTAGGAGGGGCTACTCCTAGTTGGAGTAGTTTTCCTCCTTTCCTAATCCAACTAGGAGAAGGGGGAAAGGGGGGAAGAGGAGAAGGAAGGGAGAGGGGGGCCGCGCCCCAAACCCCTTGTCCAATTCGGACTGGGCTTGGGAGGGGCGCGCGCCACCTCCTGGCTGCTGTCTCTCCTTCCCTCTAAGGCCCATTAAGGCCCAGTACTTCTTTCCCGTATTCCCGTAACTCCCCGGTACTCCAAAAATACCCGAATCACTCGGAACCTTTCCGATGTCCGAATATAGTCGTCCAATATATCGATCTTTACGTCTCGACCATTTCGAGACACCTCGTCACGTCCCCGATCTCATCCGGAACTCCGAACTACCTTCGGTACATCAAAACACATAAATTCGTAATATAACTGTCATCGAAACTTTAAGCGTGCGGACCCTACAGGTTCGAGAACTATGTAGAGATGACCGAGACATGTCTCCGGTCAATAACCAATAGTGGAACCTCGATGCACATATTGGCTCCCACATATTCTACAGAGATCTTTAACGGTCAGACCGCATAACAACATACGTTGTTCCCTTTGTCATCGGTATGTTACTTGCCCGAGATTCGATCGTCGGTATCTCAATACCTAGTTCAATCTCGTTACCGGCAAGTCGCTTTACTCGTTCCGTAATACATCATCCTGCAACTAACTCATTACTTTCAATGCTTGCAAGGCTTAAGTGATGTGCATTACCAAGTGGCCCAGAGATACCTCTCCGACAATCAGAGTGACCAATCCTAATCTCGAAATACGCCAACCCAACAAGTACCTTCGGAGACACCTGTAGAGCACCTTTATAATCACCCAGTTACGTTGTGACGTTTGGTAGCACACAAAGTGTTCCTCCGGTAAACGGGAGTTGCATAATCTCATAGTCATAGGAACATGTATAAGTCATGAAGAAAGCAATAGCAACATACTAAACGATCGAGTGCTAACGGAATGGGTCAAGTCAATCACATCATTCTCCTAATGATGTGATCCCGTTAATCAAATAACAACTCTTTGTCCATGGTTAGGAAACATAACCATCTTTGATTAACGAGCTAGTCAAGTAGAGGCATACTAGTGACACTCTGTTTGTCTATGTATTCACACATGTATCAAGTTTCTGGTTAATACAGTTCTAGCCTGAATAATAAACATTTATCATGAAATAAGGAAAGAAATAATAACTTTATTATTGCCTCTAGGGCATATTTCCTTCAGGGCCTCGATGCTCAGGAGCTGCTTGCTAAGGGTTCGAAGGGCATCAGCAGCGATCTTTGCGCCTTCCGCCCTCCGTCCTTCGCGATCAGCTTCAGTGGCCTGATTGGCGGCGTCAGAATGACCAGGGAAGAAGTCTGCCAAAACAGAAAGCAAACGAGCCAAAGTTAGAGACGAGAGGTCGGCTCGACCAGCAGCCGGCAGCTCAAAGAAGGGAAAAGAGGGAAGCTCACCATCAACTATATCTTCAATCTCGTGAAAGCCGGAAGTCAGCATCGCCTCCTTGTCGGTCCAGGCGGAGCGTTCGGTCGCAAACTCAGCAAGGAGGCTGGTCTCCTTGTCCTCCGCCTCCTTCTGGGCCTTCTTGAGAAGCTCCGCCTGCTCGCTAGTTGCGCGACCAGCCGGTCATGTTCTTCAGCCAGCTTGCCGCACTCCACCTCGTTAGCGCGCCGCACGGTGTTGGCTTCGCCCAGCTGTTGTTGCAAGGCGGCGTTGGCCTCTACAGATAAAAGAAGAATGGAAAGGTTTCAGCTGCCAACAGAGAAGAAGTATAGTCGCCGGGGAGATCCGGCCCAACTGCTCAACAGTCGGCCCGAATCTCACGGACTACAGCCCGTGGGTGCGCCAGCGCGCCCCTGCGGAGAAAGGAGTCGTCAAAATCAACAGAAAAGAAGAACAGTTACCGGGGAGATCCGGCCAGACTGCTCAGCAGTCGGCCCGAATCTCGGGGACTATAGCCCGCGGGTGCGCCAGCGCGCCCCGCGAAGAAGGAAAAAGACTTACTCCGGCTCTCCGACAAGTTGACAGCACGTTGATCCAACTCCTGCACTTTGGAGTTAAAGGCGGCCGCACAGAGGTTATGATAATCCTGCAGCAAAGACATTAGCATTCGGAGCTTGCCAATTAAAGTTCCGAGCCGCCTGCTCAGCAGCCGGCTAAAAACTCAGGGACTACACCCAGTGGGTGCGCTGACGTGCCCCACGAAGCAATACAAGAATTAAAAACGAAGGAGCCAGAAGCGTACCCGGATGGCCTCTCGCGATACCAGGAACGCCTTGTTGCAATTCTTGTTAGCGTCGGCCTCGGCGCGGAATTTGGCTTGAACATCCAGGATCGCCTTGTTCAGAGGGCCCGTCCCGCCTCCCCGCACCCACCCAGTGGGCGCGGCGCTGGTCGCCTCGGTGTCCGGGATCGAGGAGCTTGCGGCGCCAGTCTCAAGTGGGCGTGGCGCCGAGGCCACCTTTGCAACCCGGCGACGCATCGGGGTACGGACCTCAGGAGTTGGGTCCGTCGCCATCTCGTCTACGGCTGGTTGTGCCGGTGGGTCAGCCGGCTGCTTGTCCCGCGCTTCCTCAGAAGGCGGTGGCCGTGGCACGACTACGTCCGGCATGGCGACGTTGCCGCTGCACTCTCCATGACAGGGTGCTCGCCGCCGGCTTCCCCAGCCCGCGCCACGAACTCCGGTGGTGGCGGCGCGGTGTTCAGGGGAGTGACGAATATCACCGACTTGCGGCGCGTGGCCTCCTCATCCTGCTTCTACTCCACATCGGCTGCCTCGGCCTCCGCCAGTTTCTTCAAGGCGGCAGCCTCCGCCTTCTCTGCTTCCGCCTTCTCCAGGCGGGCGGCTTCCTGCTGCTCGCGTGCTTCCTGCGTGTTCCGCTCCATCGCCTAGGTCGGCGGCCGGATCGATCCGCCGAGTGGTGGTGGAAGTCCCCGCTGACCCCACGATGGAGGCGGCGGCCGAGTTCTCAAGGGAGAGCGGAGCCCTAGATCAAGGGAGACAAAGCAAAGAAACTCAGACAAGATCAGCAAGGAAGGAGAAAGTACGAGATGAAGGTAGTACTTATGCGGAAACTAGCGGCGGCTCCTTCACCGCCTTGCGAAAGAGGATGGCCTTCGCGGCCGCTTCATCCCGCTTAGTCGCCGTGGCCGAGCCCCTAGGCTTCTTCGGCCGGCTGCCGAACAGGCTCGGCACGGCCCTGCGCTTGTGCGCATCACCTCGGACTACCGGCGTGGCAGATGAGCTCGCGCCCGGCTGGTCGGTCCCTGGCTGGTGGCATGGGGCGACTTCCCCCGCATCATCGTCGGGCCAGTCCTCGAGGCCGGCTCCAAGCCCTGAACCGCCTGCTTCGCCGCCTCCTCCCTCGGCGTCGTCCTCCAAAGCCGCTGCCCCCAAGTTGGGGTCATCCACGTCGCTCTCCGCTCGGTCGGGGAGGAATTGACGCTCCGGCCCCGCGGCGCCGGCGGCCGGCTGGAGGAGGGGGCTCTGTTCGAAGGCCGATTGGTCAGGTTGGACAGGCAGAACTCGGCAACAAAAACATAGAGAAAAGGAAAGACAACTTACCATAGGCGGGGGGTCGGCGCGTGAATATGGATCCTTGCCAAACCGCCACTCCTCCGTGAGCTTGCAGTTCGCAAGGTAGTTCACCATGTGAGCCACCCCCGCACGAGGCATCTCCTTGGTGCACAGCCAGCTTGGGTCCCGATGCTCGCTCATCTGGCAGATCATGTGAGGGCGGCCCTGGAGCGGGAGCACCCGGCGCGCCACGAAGGCGGATAGCAAGTCGGGCCCGGTCAGGCCCTCCTACCGTGTCAGCACCCGGAGCCGCGCGATGGCGGCGGCTCCAGAAGGCGACGGTGTCTTGGCCCGGTACAACCAGTTGGGCCGCCTCCCAGCTGGCGGGCCGGCTGTGTAAGCCGGCAAGTTGACCCAGTCGCCCTCCGGGAAGACGCTCTTCACGTAGAAGTACGGCCGCTACCACATCTTCACCGACTTGATCAGCATGATGGGAGGAAACGGATTTTCGGCCGCCAGCCTCCACACCGCAATGAAAGCGCCGCATGACGAGGGTGCCGAGCTTGGTGTAGAAGAACTCCCCCCAAAGCTCGATGGTGGGGAGGACGCCGAGGAAGCCTTCGCACAGAGTGACAAAGGCGGACAGCAGCACTACCGTGTTCGGGGTGAGGTGGTGCGGCTGAAGACCGTAGAACTCGAGCAAGGACCGGAAGAAACTGCTCACCGGCAGGCCGAGGCCGCACAGGTAGTGCGAGCGAAAGACGACCTGCTCACCCTCCTCCGTCGCTGGTGAGATCTCCCTCTCCGGCGCGAGGCGTACCTTCACGTAGTCTTTGCCGGGCAGCCGCCGCGTCTGGCGGAGGAAGTCGATGTGGTCTTCATGGACTTCGGAGCCGTCCCAAGCTCCGGAGAGCGCCATGGGGGCGTGAGGTTGACAGACGAGCTCATCGGAGACAAGCAGCGGCAGTGCCCCGGCGTGGCTTGGAGGTGCTACGGCGAAAGGAAGAAGAAAGAGGCAAGAATGGGGTGGAGGGGCGCGCGTGGTCCGCCGCTCCCTCTCCTTCCCCTACTTATAGGCCTACGGGCTGCGAAGCCGAGGGTGCAACCATGGGATTTACTGCGCCCATGACCCCAAGCCCCCACGTTTATCGCGCGAGTTACTGCGCGCAGTAACTCAGTGGGAAAACTCAACCGCCCACCTCGGCCGCAGCGGATCCACTCGTGTGCCGAGGCCCGGTAGTGGCAGGCCTCGCCCGCAGGCGCGTCCCATCATGCGCGTGGGCTGGCAGACCAGCCCGGCCGCTCGACGCCACGTGGCATGCCCACAGCGGGCTGCGGCCTGGTAGCTTAGCAAGCACTCCGCCTGGTTCCCGCCGTCGCTTTCAAAGTTTTGTATAAGTTAGGCTGGACGAGGCTGACTCTCGCCAGGCGGCTCGGCAGAAGTCGGACGAAGCTCCACCTCAAGCACTCGGAGAAGGAAACTGCTGAGGCACCCCGGCTGCTCAGCCGCGGCACCTCACCAGCTTTGGGGACTACTGTCGGAGTAATGGGCCACGGGTGGGCTAACCCGAGTCCCTGAACCTTCCAAGACAGCGGGGCTGGCTGCGCCCCTCAAGGCATCAAGACAAAGTGTCGCCTTCTGGTGGCCGGCTGGAGGAATAGCCGGCTGCCCGAAGATGGCCGAGTTCCAGAGGCCGGCATCAAGACAAGCCGACTCCTAGTGGGCGGCTTCCAGAGAAGCCAGCCCCAAGCAGTCAGCCCGTGGCGCCCACAAAGTCTACACCCTCATTAAGAAGACTAGACAGGGTGAGGCTACAGTGTAGCCCATCACCCCCATATCCAGGGACGGGCGTGGCCACAGTGCTCCGTACAGGTGGAGATCTCTGCCCGGCGCGGCACTTTTGCCACTCCGCTCCCGACGTCATCCCTGTCAGGCGGAGCCCTGCACCCACGACCGCCAGTCGGTACGGCCTGAAGACGGCGGGCCCTACCAGGCAGCAAGAGCCCGGAAGGCGGCGGAAGCCTGGCCAGTCTGATCCGAGGGAGGCCGGCCTCCAGCAGGCGGCTCGTTCCTTCCTCGGGGTCCCACACACCATCAACCAGATAAGACGCGGTGTGGCTACAGTGATCTCCCACCAGGCGGCGGGACTGTAGCCACGCCTCCCTGACCAAGCCTACGTCATTAGCATCACGGCTACAGTGATCAGCAGCCGACAAGACCCGCGAGCGACGGAGGTGGCCTGTCGGCTCCGTACCAGACCAGTCGGCAGGGCCCACCAGGCGGCGGGCCCCAGCAGCCGGCGGAGAAGCCGGCGACCAGAGAGACTGACAACCGGGTCCTACACCCGGCCAGATTACCATTGTACCCCTAGGGGGTAGGCCTATATAAACCCCCCAGGGCACCCATGCAAAGGGTTGGAACCTGTTAGACTTAGACCAGCAACTAGGGGAGAGGAGAGCAAGCCTTGCCTTCTTCTACCTCTAGCATACAGCTCGAGGAGCACCATTGTACTCACTAGTGCCTTAGTGATCATGCGGAGACCCCGCAGAGAAGGACTAGGGGTGTTATCTCCTACGAGAGCCCCGAACCTGGGTCAAGTGCGCCGGCATTCGTGTCTATGCCTCATCCCGCTTCCAGGCACCGGCGACGTTCTACTCGCTCCCACCATGATAAGCCATCCGTTGGCATATGTCGCACCCAACCCCCGACACCTTCTCTGCCTAGGACAGAACCCAATTAAATTGCAAAGGAACTCCATTTACCTAACCCTTCTGACCTAATGCTCTAAAATAAATTTTCCCTCTAACATAGCGAACCTAGTTAACCTAGCTTGTTAACCTAACGAACCTAATTAACCTAGCTATTTAACCTAGCTAGTTAGTTAACCTAGCTTGTTAATCTAGTTTACCTAGATAATTGTCCTAATTAAACTAGTTAACCTAGCTAGTTCTCTGTCAAAGCCCTAAATAATAATTTTTTTCTTAACCTACATAATTAACCTAATTAAACTAGTTAACCTAACTAGTTGTCTGTCAAAGCCCTAACTAAATTTTTGCACTAACCTAGACAATTAACCTAATTAAACTAGTTAACCTAGCTAGTTAGTATGTCCAATGTTTGTGCTATGCATGAGAGAGAGGAGGGGTGCTTACAGAGGATGGCTCCGGTGGTGGCGAGGGAGGCAGTGGTGGCAAGGGAGGCAGGGCGTCTCCGGTGACGGTGAGGGAGGCAGTTGTGGCGAGGGAGGCAGGGGCGTCGAGGGTGGCTCCGATGGCGCCAAGGGCGGCTCTAGTGACGTTGATGAGGCTGCGGCTCCGGTGGCGTTGGGGCGGCTCCGGTGGCGTCGACGGCGCGCGGCTCTGGTGGCTCCGGGGGCGTCGGCGGCGGCAGGAGACGGTGCCGAAGTGGGGCAACGACGAATTGGGGACACGGCGGCGAAGTGGGGCGAGGGATTTGGGGGAGAAGCGGTGGCCGGGGGGAGGGTAAACCGCTGGTTAAGTGAAACATAGCGGTAACGCGTTACAGAAAACACACTATAGCTAAGTTAGCTATAGCGCGTTTCACATAACGCGCTACTGCTAATGCTGTCTCCTTTTTTTACTTTCTCATTTATTTTTCTTTACATTTTATGTTTTACTTCCTCCTTTTTCTATTTCTTTCATTTTCATTTACTTTTCTATTTGTTTTTTGATTTATTTTCTTTTCGTTAGTAGTAGCGCCTTTCTACGTAAACGTGCTGCTACAATAAACTTAGCGGTAGCGCGGTTTCTATAAGAACGCTACTACTATGTGTAGCCTATCGGCTTAGTAGTGAGAACTTTAGTAGTAGCGCGTTTAAAGTTAGACGCGCTACTGTTGCGTTTGTATCTGTAGCGCGTTTATCCTGCACGCGTTACTGCTATTTAGCACTAGCGCCCCTTTTTTAACAAGCGCTCCTGCTAAAGTTCATTGTATAAGGTTTTCCCTAGTAGTGTTTGAGGGATAATCATATGATCCAACTATGTTAGCATTGTTGAGAGGTTGCACTAGCGAAAGCACGGACCCTAGGCCTCATTTTCAAGCATTGCAATACCGTTTTGTGCCCGTTTACTATTTGCTACTGTAACATCCCAAATTTTCAATTTAGAATGTTATACATTAGATCATCATTGCATAGCATATTTTATTGCATTTTGGCACATCCTCGAAATCCTAAGCAGCTCAAGGACCCTCGGAGAGAGAGTTGGGGATTTCGTTATTTTCATATTTGGGTTTTCTGAAATTTTGAAAATAGGATTAGTTGTTTTAATTATTTTTCTCTCCGAAAATATTTCATATTAAAATATATGAGAGGAGAAAATATGACTTCTCCAAAATAATTGAAATATTGGAGGAAAATTATTAAAATCAAATATTCAATTTTATTTGGATTTTATTGCAATTTCATTTGCATTAGAAAAATTGCACGTTTTCAAAATTGCATTTTAGGGCCAAGAAAATGTTCATCTCGTTCTAATTTTTTTAATTAGCCGTGAAAATTTGTTTTGGTATTTTTAGATTTTTATTTATTTTTCTAGGATTTATTTAAGTTCGGTGAAATTTATTTTTAAAAAAAATCCCGCGCGCTCGACTGGGCCGAACCCCAGCCGAGCCAGGCCGGCCCGCGAGCGCCACCGCCTCCCGTCGTCGTCTCCGCGTCGGAGTCCGCCGCCGTCGCGGAGTCCGGGAGGAGCACGCCTCCCGGGGTTGCCCCCTCCCCAAGCCGGAGTCGCCCCCCTCCTATAAGTACCCCGCCCCACCGCCACCTTCCCCACCCCCAAGCCAGCCGCCCCGCCACTGAAACCCACCGACGCCGGAGCCGCCCGACGCCGACGCCCCAAGCCGCCTGTGACGCCCCCGATTTGACCGTACACTAATCATGCACGCAAATGTGTACGATCAAGGTCAGGGACTCACGGGAAGATATCACAACACAACTCTACAACATAAATAAGTCATACAAGCATCATAATACAAGCCAGGGGCCTCGAGGGCTCGAATACAAGTGCTCGATCACAGACGAGTCAGCGGGAGCAACAATATCTGAGTACAGACATAAGTTAAACAAGTTTGCCTTAAGAAGGCTAGCACAAACTGGGATACAGATCGAACGAGGCGCAAGCCTCCTGCCTGGGATCCTCCTAACTACTCCTGGTCATCGTCCGCGGCCTGCACGTAGTAGTAGGCACCTCCAGTGTCGTAGGTGTCGTCGTCGACGGTGGCGTCTGGCTCCTGGGCTCCAACATCTGGTTGCGACAACCAGATAGAAAGGAAAGGGGGAAAAGAGGGAGAGAAGCAACCGTGAGTACTCATCCAAAGTACTCGCAAGCAAGGAGCTATACTACATATGCATGGGTATATGTGTAAAGGGGCATATTAGTGGACTGAACTGCAGAATGCCAGAATAAAAGGGGGATAGCTAGTCCTGTCGAAGACTACGCTTCTGGCCATCTCCATCTTGCAGCATGTAGAAGAGAGTAGATTGAAGTCCTCCAAGTAGCATCGCATAGCATAATCCTACCCGGCGATCCCCTCCTCGTCGCCCTGTTAGAGAGCGATCACCGGGTTGTATCTGGCACTTGGAAGGGTGTATTTTATTCAGTATCCAGTTCTAGTTGTCATAAGGTCAAGGTACAACTCCTGGTCGTCCTTTTACCGAGGGACACAGCTATTCAAATAGATAAACTTCCCTGCAGGGGAGCACCACATAACCCAACACGCTCGATCCCATTTGGCAGGACACACTTTCCGGGGTCATGCCCGGCCTCGTAAGATCAACGCGTCGCAGCCCCACCTAAGCACAACAGAGCGGTCAGCACGCCGGTCTAACCCTATGCGCGCAGGGGTCTGGGCCCATCGCCCTATGCACACCTGCACGTTGCGTACGCGGCCGGAAGCAGACCTAGCCTAGTGGCGTTCCAGTCCTATCCGGCGCGCGCCACTCAGTCGCTGACGTCAAGAAGGCTTCGGCTGATACCACGACGCTGGGATACCCATAACTACTCCCGCGTAGATGGTTAGTGCGTATAGACCAAATGGCCAGACTCAGATCAAATACCAAGATCTCGTTAAGCGTGTTAAGTATCCGCGAACGCCGACCAGGGCCAGGCCCACCTCTCACCTAGGTGGTCTCAACCTGCCCTGTCGCTCCGCCACAAAGATCCACTTGCGGGTACTCCTACGAGCCGACCCGACTTTAGTCATCACATGTGTCATGTATGTAGTATATAAGTATATACCCGTGATCACCGCCCAGGTGATCACGGCCCGATAGTATAGCACAGCAGACGGACAAGAATGTAGGGCCACTGATGGAAAAATCTAGCATCCTATACTAAGCATGTAGGATTGCAGGTAAGGGTAACAACAGTGGTAGCAAGGATAGGCTATGCATCAGGATAGGATATTGGAAAACAGTAACATGCTACACTACTCTAATGCAAGCAGTATAGAGAAGAATAGGCGATATCTGGTGATCAAGGGGGGGGCTTGCCTGGTTGCTCTGGCAAGTAGGAGGGGTCGTCAACTCCGTAGTCGAACTGGACAGCAGCAGTGTCGGTCTCGTAGTCTACCGGAGAGAAGAGGGGGGAAGAAACAGTAAATACAATGCAAACATAAGCATGTCGATGCGTGACATGACAATGAGCGGTGCTAGGTGTGCCCTAACGCGACAGTAGGTGGTACCGGCGAAGGGGGGGAACATCCGGGAGGTATTCCCAATGTTTCGCGTTTTCGGACAGACGGACCGGAGGGGGAAAGTTGCTAGTTCGATAGGTTAGGGGGTTGTGGTGGACGAACGGACTGCGTATTCGGATTCGTCTCGTCGTTCTGAGCAACTTTCATATAGAAAACATTTTCATCCGAGTTACGGTTTAAAAGATATGAATTTTCAAAGATTATTTGAATTTCTGGAATTATTTAATTAACCGAAAAGGGATATGACGTCAACATGACGTATGAGTGACGTCAGCGGTCAACAGTCCGGTTGACTGGTCAAAACTGACACGGGGGACCCACCTGTCATAGACAGTGGGTTAACAGAAGATTAAACTAATTAATTTTTAGTTAATTAACTACTGGGCCCACCTGTCAGTGAGTGATTAGATTAATTAATTAATTATTTTTATTTATAAAACATTTTCCTTTTCTTTTCTTTTTTGTGCGGCGGGGCCCGCATGTCAGTGGCTGGGCCTGCCCAGTCAGCACGTTGACTGGGTGGACCCAGTCAACGGGGCCCACGGGCCCACTGGCAGTGGCACTGGGGGGGGCAGGCCAGCCACGTCGGCGGCCGGCGCCGGATCAACTCCGGCGACCAAAACAGCGGCGGCCCCTCGCCGGAGTTGGCCGGAATCGCGCTACGGGGCTCGGGGAGGAGCGGGGCTAGGCCCATTCGAAAGGGCTCGCAGCGCCGCATCCAGGGGTGGCCGGGGCTTCGCCGGACTTGGCCGGAATCGGCGCCGGCGAGCGGCGGAGGCGGCGGCGCGCACGGGTGCCCGACGGAAACGAGGCTACGGCGGGCTATCGAGCAAGCGGAGGGGCTGGGGGGCATCTACGCGAGGTGGGGAGTGCAACGGGCTTTAGCCCGTGACCATAAGGTCACCGGAGACCCGTCGGCGGCGAGCTCCGCGGCGCGGCGTTCGGGCGCGCGCGGGGAAGAAGCTAGGGGGCGCGCGAGAGAGAAAGGACAGGGGAGGAGGGGGGAAGAGGCTCACCGCGCGGCACACGGAGGCCGGTGAGAGCTTAGGAGCAGCAGGTCGGCGCCGGGGAAGGAGGGGGGTCGCCGGCGTCCGAAGTTGAAGATGAGCTCGGGGAGGCCGTTGCAGTGGCTCCGAGCTTCAACGGAGAGGCGGAGGTGGTGTAGTCGAGGGCGGCGACGGCGTATGACACGGCGAGGTGGCGATTGGGGCACGGTGGCCGTGCGAACGACGGGAACGGCGGCGAGCGCGTCGGGCGTGGGGAAGAAGAGAGCGGCGCGGATCTGGGGGGGGAAGAGGGAGGCGCAGGGGCCGAGAGGTGAGCGGGGTGAGTGGGAGAGAGGCCCGAGGCGGCGGCGG
>NC_057808.1:405263949-405273319 GCF_018294505.1 Triticum aestivum
GGGGGAACAGGGAAGGGGGCGAGGGGGAGTGGGAGATGGGCTAGGCCGGCTGGGCCGGGGGTCGGCCCAGTTGGGCCAGCGGTCCAGTGGGGGGGGGAGGGCCTTCTCTTTTTTTTTTCTTTGCCTGTGCTGTGTTCTTTTGCTTTTTCTTTTTATTTGTTTACTTTCTTTTCTGTTTTATTTCATTTAAAAGTATTTAGGTATTTTATAAAAATGTGTTTTCTCCACCATAATTACCAGTGTATTATCTGGCACCCACCGAACATTTTTGTTCAAATTTTTGAAAACTTTTATTTTCCACTTTGATTTTAATTGAAGTTTGAACTAGGAGTTTGAAAAGAAGTTTGATGCAATTGTGATCAAGCCCTGTTTAGCAACATGATTAGCTTAATCTCAGAGAGTTACTGTAGCATGATTCTCGGGGTGTTACAAATCTCCTCCACTACAAGAAATCTCGTCCCGAGATTTAGGAGGTAGAAGGAAACAGTGCGGGGTATTCTTCGCGCAGACGATCCTCTCGTTCCCAAGTGGCCTCATCTTCAGAATGGTGCGACCACTGGACTTTGAGAAACTTGATCGCCTTCTGACGTGTGCGGCGTTCAGCTTGGTCGAGAATGCGGACCGGATGTTCCTTATAGGAGAGGTCTTGCTGCAATTCGAGCACTTCATGATCCACAGCTCGGATTGGATCCTTGAAGCAACGGCGGAGCTGTGACACATGGAACACATCGTGAACCTGAGAAAGGTTCGGCGGTAGCTCCAGTTGGTATGCCACTTTTCCACGCCTTTCAAGAATAGTGAATGGGCCAATATAGCGAGGAGCTAGTTTGCCCTTGATGCCGAAGCGGTGAGCACCCTTCATAGGTGTGACTCGAAGATAAGCCTTTTCGCCAGGTTGATAGACCATGTCTTTATGATGACGGTCATACTGACTCTTCTGACGTGACTGAGCAGTCTTGAGATTCTCACGAATAATGCGGACTTGTTCTTCGGCATCTTGGATAATATCCGGACCAAAGAGTGGACGTTCCCCAGTTTCTGACCAGTTCAGAGGGGTTCGGCACTTTCGTCCATATAACACCTCGAAGGGGGGCCATCTTCAGACTAGCTTGATAGCTATTATTATAAGAGAACTCGGCATACGGGAGAGATTGCTCCCATTTCTTGCCGAAGGAAATAACACAAGCTCGAAGCATGTCTTCGAGAACTTGGTTGACGCGTTCAACTTGCCCTTGCGATTGAGGATGAAACGCAGTACTGAATGACAGATGAGTTCCCATAGCTTCTTGGAAACTTGCCCAGAATCTTGAAGTGAATAAGCTGCCACGGTCTGAGCTGATAACCAATGGAATACCATGGAGTGAAACAATCCTGGCCATATAGAGCGTTGCCAACTGGCTAGCAGTGATCGTTTCTTAGACTGCCAGAAAATGTGCAACTTTGGAAAGCCGATCAATGACGACAAGAATAGCATCATTACCTTTCTGTGATTTGGGAAATCCAGTGACGAAGTCCATCTCAACATGGTCCCATTTCCATTCAGGAATAGAGATAGGTTGCAGAGTTCCAACAGGCCTTTGATGTTCTGCTTTGATACGACGGCAAACGTCACACTCAGCAACATAACGAGCAATGTCTTGCTTCATATTAGACCACCAGAATCTCTGACGGATGTCTTGATACATCTTTGTACTACCAGGATGGATACACAGAGGTGTATCATGAGCTTCTTTCATAACTTCCTGTGTCATATCCAGGTTTTTCTCTGCACATGGCACCACTAGGCGGCCCTTGAAGTATAAGGTGCCATCTTCAGCAATAGTGAAGAATGAGGGCTTTCCTTCTGCGAGGTAGAGCTTAATCTTGTGGGCTTCAGAGTCATACTTCTGTGGCCTTTTGATGCTGTCCTCGAGATCTGCTTTAGCAACTAGGGTATTGAGGGAACCCTGGGTAACAACGTGGAGGTTCACCTTGCCAAACTCCTTAGGAGGGGGAGCGAGTGCACCCGGAGGAACAATATGGAGGTTCAGCTTCCTGAATTCTTCAACAAGCGAGGGCTGAACTTTATGAACCTGGAGGTGGTTGCAGTAAGACTTGCGGCTCAAGGCATCAGCCATTACATTAGCCTTGCCTGGCGTATAGGAAATACCCAAGTCAAAGTCTGCAACAAGCTCCATCCATCTCTGTTGACGGAGGTTCAGATCTGGCTGAGTAAACAGATATTTCAGACTTTGGTGGTCAGTGAAGATCTCGCAACGATTACCGAGAAGGTAATGTCGCCACTGCTTCAGCGCATGAATGACAGCAGCAAGTTCGAGGTCGTGAACTGGGTAGTTCTCTTCGTGAGGGCGCAATTGCCGAGAGGCATAAGCAATCACTTTGCGGTCTTGCATTAGGACACAGCCTAATCCTTGACGGGAAGCATCGCAGTAAATGACAAAGTCCTTCTTAGTATCAGGTGGAGCTAGAACTGGAGCAGAAGTCAACTTGTCTTTGAGTGCTTGGAAACTTTCCTGACATTTGTCTGTCCATTGGAACTTGACTCCCTTATGTAACAGGTTAGTCAGAGGCCTGGCGATCTTAGAGAAGTTCTCGACGAATCGACGGCAATAGCTGGCGAGACCGAGAAAACTTCTGACTTGCTTAACGTTCTTGGGAGGAGTCCAATCAAGAATAGCGTGGACTCATTCAGGGTTGACGGCAATACCATCCTTAGAGATGACATGCCCAAGATAGGTTACTTCCGGTAGCCAGAATTCACATTTGGAGAACTTGGCATATAGTTGATGCTCTCGTAGCTTCTCCAGCACAAGTCGAAGATGTTCAGCATGTTCTTCTTCGTTCTTTGAGAATACCAGGATATCATCTAGATAAACCACGACGAACTTGTCGAGGTAATCCATGAATATATAGTTCATCAGACGAGAGAAGGTGGCTGGAGCATTGGTTAAACCGAAAGACATGACGGTGTACTCGTATGAACCATAGCGAGTCACGAAGGCGGTCTTTGGGATATCCTCTTCGCGAACACGGATCTGGTGGTAGCCCAACCTCAAGTCGAGCTTAGAGAACACTGACGAACCCGCCAGTTGATCATATAGATCATTGATCCGAGGAAGGGGGTATTTATTCTGGATGGTAGCTTGGTTTATAGGACGGTAGTCTTGAACTAACCGGTTTGTCCCATCCTTCTTCTTGACAAAGAGAGAAGGTGCTCCCCAAGGGGAGCAACTTGGGCGAATGAATCCCTTGCGAAGAGATTTGTCGATTTCCTCCTTAAGCTCAAGGAGTTCATGCGGCGGCATTTTGTAGGGTCGCTTGGCTATAGTTGTGGTGCCTGGTTTCAAGTCGATGATGAATTCGACAGCTCTTGCAGGGGGAATCCCTGGAAGTTCTTCAGGAAACACGTCGAGGAATTTACGCACGACGGGAATGTTTTCAATGCCCTCGAGTGGTGCAGCGTTCAATGCATTCAATGCATAGAGCCTTGCCTCGGCATTTTGCACCAGATGAGCTTGGTAAGCAACTATTTCATCTGAAGGGTGTAGCAGATGGATGGTTTTAGTGGCGCAAACTATAGAAGCAGTATGCGCTTTCAACCAATCCATACCCAAAATGAGGTCGATGTTAGACGACTTCAGGATAATGGGAGAGGCATAGAATTCCAGCCCTTCGATTTCCACGGGGACATCGATGCCAACCAAGGAGGTTTGACACTGTCGCACGGGGGTTTTGACCAATACAGAGGTGTTCATCTCCTCACATTTAACGTCGTGCTTGTATGCAAAATCTTCTAACATGAATGAATGAGATGCACCTGTATCAGATAAAACGGATGCTGGTACTGAATTTACGAGTGTACCCATCACAGTAGCAGGCTGGTCTTGAGCTTCGTTGAGATCAACGTGGTTGGCATGAGCACGACCATAAGACTTAGCATTGTTGTTGCGAGGCTGATTGTTACCACGGCCAGTTGCTGGAAGGGCCAGTTGATTCTGGTTCTGGTTGCATTCTTTAGCACGGTGTCCTGGTTGACCACACCTGAAGCACAAGCCATTATTCGGAGTGGGAACAGGAGCTTGGGATGGTGGAGCTAGAAGTCTTGACTGCCTAGATGGTGGTGGAGGCAGACGAGGTGCAGCATATGTCTGCCTTGGGGCAGATGCATTTGGACGGTACATGCTGTTCGGGATCCATATCTTACGCTTCTGTGCGGGCGAGCCCGAAGATGAGCCCGTGTTACGGTTGCGCCTGTGAGAGCTCTGGTATTCCTGCAGACCAGTCTCGACATTGATGGCCTTATTCACCAAGGTGGCGAAATCAGCAAAGTCATGCACTAGAAGTGCGAGCTTGATGTCAGCTTGAAGGCCATCACGGAACTTCTCCTGTCTGCGTGCATCAGTTGCAATGTCTTCTTCAGCATAGCGGGACAAGTCCAGAAACTCCCGCTGATAAGCTTCGACAGTTTTGTTGCCTTGGGTGAGGTTGCGGAACTCACGCTTCTTCCGGTCCATGACTCCTTGAGGAATGAAGCGGGCACGGAAAGCTGCTTGGAAGTATGGCCATGTGATGATTGTTCTAGCTGGCAGAGTATGCCTGTGGCTGTCCCACCATTGAGCTGCGGGTCCCTTCAAGAAGAAGGAAGCAAAGGTGACATAGCTGGCAGGGGCTACATCAGCAGACTCCATCTCATAGGTGATGTCACGGAGCCAGTCATCAGCATCCAGAGGCTGAGTTGAGCTGCGGTAGATGGTTGGGTTGAGGCGTATGAAATCTTGAAGAGTCACTTGAGCTGGCTGCTGGTTCATATTGGGGCGAGGAAACTGGGCCATCATATTTTCCATGAATTGGCGGTTCAGTTCAAACTATTGGATCATACCAGCCATGTACTCAGGTGGTGGTGGGGCATCGCCACCACGACCACCTGGTCTAACCATCCTGCTAATATATAACAGGGGTAGTTCAGCATTGAGCAATTTGCAATGACAAGAATCATTCATGATGAAACATGCATAATGAAAGGAGCACGATAGCTACTACATAGTAGTCGGCATAACTTTACAAAAGGGGTCATGCATAGAGTTCAGTACATAGAGTTCAGTACATAGACTAAAACATCATAGGCGGCACACAGGCTCGCGGCGACTGCAACTAATACTACAAGCAAGCCTACATCAGTCCCAAGAGGTACTGTGGAGGTAATCGTAGCCCGACAGCTGGTAGTGAGGCAACGGATAGCCCTCGACGTCAGCAGACTGGGGGCCGCGGATACTCAGGTGTAGAGCCCGACGCTCAGGTGGCAGAAGAGGGCCAAGTGCGGGAGAGTAGCCTCCCACCTCTGGCCAACCGACACCGTGGGGCATCACGGTCCTGGCTGGGTAGATCGCAGTACGCGGTACCTGTCCAGATCGGACAAAGGGGTGCAGCAGCGTCACAGCTCGGTAAAGGTGCTGACGGGTGGTGTACATCTCGTGGCGAAGAGCTCGGTTAGCTCGATCCAGCCCATCAGCATGCAGAACAAGGTGCTGATGGTAGAAGGGCTCTCGGGTGACAGTGGAGTAGGCAGCAGTATAGTATCCCTCCGCACCAACATCAGATGCGATAGCAATGTGCCTGAAAGGGGAGGTGTCCAACTCCCGATACTCTCCACGAAGATGTGTCAGAGCAGCATAGGCAGCATCGTGGACAGCCATATCGATGGTCACACCAACACGATGTGCGGTGTGCAGCACAGTAGTGGAGTCATACTCCCGAGAGTAGAGGTGGACGATGGCACGGTACTGCTCCTGGTTAAAGTCCTGGTACTCCTCGTAGACGGTGTACTCAGGGTGCCAGCGATAACCCAGATAGGTCATCATCTCAGCTAGCACCGCAGGTGATCCCGAGGCACCAATGGCCGTCGTGTGACGAACGACCTGCCTCGTGGGTTCCATCTGAAAGCAAAGACGTTTCAAAGGAGTCAAATGACAGTGTGTGAATTGTTCAATATACTATTCTAGGAAACAACTATGGCTTATCCAACTTTGGGGTGAATGCGGTCACGGGATCCTAGTGTTAGAGTTAGTAAATTCGTTTAACCCGAGTAGAAGAGAGTTCAGAGTCCAAGAGTAAAGGTCGAGGAGTAAAAGATACTAGTACCACCCAATGGCGACGTGGGCCCGTAAGACACACAGCCATGTTAGTAAAAGTTTTGTAATGTCTAGACTCGACTTCGGCCAAGGAGTGTGGAAAGGGGGATTCCTACAGGCAGTCGGCTCTGATACCAACTTGTGACGCCCCCGATTTGACCGTACACTAATCATGCACGCAAATGTGTACGATCAAGGTCAGGGACTCACGGGAAGATATCACAACACAACTCTACAACATAAATAAGTCATACAAGCATCATAATACAAGCCAGGGGCCTCGAGGGCTCGAATACAAGTGCTCGATCACAGACGAGTCAGCGGGAGCAACAATATCTGAGTACAGACATAAGTTAAACAAGTTTGCCTTAAGAAGGCTAGCACAAACTGGGATACAGATCGAACGAGGCGCAAGCCTCCTGCCTGGGATCCTCCTAACTACTCCTGGTCATCGTCCGCGGCCTGCACGTAGTAGTAGGCACCTCCAGTGTCGTAGGTGTCGTCGTCGACGGTGGCGTCTGGCTCCTGGGCTCCAACATCTGGTTGCGACAACCAGATAGAAAGGAAAGGGGGAAAAGAGGGAGAGAAGCAACCGTGAGTACTCATCCAAAGTACTCGCAAGCAAGGAGCTATACTACATATGCATGGGTATATGTGTAAAGGGGCATATCAGTGGACTGAACTGCAGAATGCCAGAATAAAAGGGGGATAGCTAGTCCTGTCGAAGACTACGCTTCTGGCCATCTCCATCTTGCAGCATGTAGAAGAGAGTAGATTGAAGTCCTCCAAGTAGCATCGCATAGCATAATCCTACCCGGCGATCCCCTCCTCGTCGCCCTGTTAGAGAGCGATCATCGGGTTGTATCTGGCACTTGGAAGGGTGTATTTTATTCAGTATCCAGTTCTAGTTGTCATAAGGTCAAGGTACAACTCCGGGTCGTCCTTTTACCGAGGGACACGGCTATTCGAATAGATAAACTTCCCTGCAGGGGTGCACCACATAACCTAACACGCTCGATCCCATTTGGCCGGACACACTTTCCTGGGTCATGCCCGGCCTCGTAAGATCAACGCGTCGCAGCCCCACCTAAGCACAACAGAGCGGTCAACACGCCGGTCTAACCCTATGCGCGCAGGGGTCTGGGCCCATCGCCCTATGCATACCTGCACGTTGCGTACGCGGCCGGAAGCAGACCTAGCCTAGTGGCGTTCCAGTCCAATCCGGCGCGCGCCACTCAGTCGCTGACGTCAGGAAGGCTTCGGCTGATACCACGACGCCGGGATACCCATAACTACTCCCGCGTAGATGGTTAGTGCGTATAGACCAAATGGCCAGACTCAGATCAAATACCAAGATCTCATTAAGCGTGTTAAGTATCCGCGAACGCCGACCAGGGCCAGGCCCACCTCTCACCTAGGTGGTCTCAACCTGCCCTGTCGCTCCGCCACAAAGATCCACTTGCGGGTACTCCTACGAGCCGACCCGACTTTAGTCATCACATGTGTCATGTATGTAGTATATAAGTATATACCCGTGATAACCGCCCAGGTGATCACGACCCGATAGTATAGCACAACAGACGGACAAGAATGTAGGGCCACTGATGGAAATCCAGCATCCTATACTAAGCATGTAGGATTGCAGGTAAGGGTAACAACAGTGGTAGCAACGATAGGCTATGCATCAGGATAGGATATTGGAAAACAGTAACATGCTACACTACTCTAATGCAAGCAGTATAGAGAAGAATAGGCGATATCTGGTGATCAAGGGGGGGGGGCTTGCCTGGTTGCTCTGGCAAGTAGGAGGGGTCGTCAACTCCGTAGTTGAACTGGACAGCAGCAGTGTCGGTCTCGTAGTCTACCGGAGAGAAGAGGGGGGAAGAAACAGTAAATACAATGCAAACATAAGCATGTCGATGCGTGACATGACAATGAGCGGTGCTAGGTGTGCCCTAACGCGACAGTAGGTGGTACCGGCGAAGGGGGGGAACATCCGGGAGGTATTCCCAATGTTTCGCGTTTTCGGACAGACGTACCGGAGGGGGAAAGTTGCTAGTTCGATAGGTTAGGGGGTTGTGGTGGACGAACGGACTGCGTATTCAAATTCGTCTCGTCGTTCTGAGCAACTTTCATCTAGAAAACATTTTCATCCGAGTTACGGTTTAAAAGATATGAATTTTCAAAGATTATTTGAATTTCTGGAATTATTTAATTAACAGAAAAGGGATATGACGTCAGCATGACGTATGAGTGACGTCAGCGGTCAACAGTCCGGTTGACTAGTCAAAACTGACACGGGGGACCCACCTGTCATAGATAGTGGGTTAACAGAAGATTAAACTAATTAATTTTTAGTTAATTAACTACTGGGCCCACCTGTCAGTGAGTGATTAGATTAATTAATTATTTTTATTTATAAAACATTTTCCTTTTTTTTTTTTGCTGCGGGGCCCGCATGTCAGTGGCTGGGCCTGCCCAGTCAACACGTTGACTGGGTGGACCCAGTCAACGGGGCCCACGGGACCACTGGCAGTGGCACTGGGGGGGGCCCAGGCCAGCCACGTCGGCGGCCGGCGCCGGAGCAACTCCGGCGACCAAAACAGCGGCGGCCCCTCGCCGGAGTTGGCCGGAATCGCGCTACGGGGCTCGGGGAGGAGCGGGGCTAGGCCCATTCGAAAGGGCTCGCAGCGCCGCATCCAGGGGTGGCCGGGGCTTCGCCGGACTTGGCCGGAATCGGCGCCGGCGAGCGGCGGAGGCGGCGGCGCGCACGGGTGCCCGACGGAAACGAGGCTACGGCGGGCTATCGAGCAAGCGGAGGGGCTGGGGGGCATCTACGCGAGGTGGGGAGTGCAACGGGCTTGAGCCCGTGACCATAAGGTCACCGGAGACCCGCCGGCGGCGAGCTCCGCGGCGCGGCGTTCGGGCGCGCGCGGGGAAGAAGCTAGGGGGCGCGCGAGAGAGAAAGGACAGGGGAGGAGGGAGGAAGAGGCTCAACACGCGGCACACGGAGGCCGGTGAGAGCTTAGGAGCAGCAGGTCGGCGCCGGGGAAGGAGGGGGGTCGCCGGCGTCCGAAGTTGAAGACGAGCTCGGGGAGGCCGTTGCAGTGGCTCCGAGCTTCAACGGAGAGGCGGAGGTGGTGTAGTCGAGGGCGGCGACGGCGTATGACACGGCGAGGTGGCGATTGGGGCACGGTGGCCGTGTGAACGACGGGAACGGCGGCGAGCGCGTCGGGCGTGGG
>NC_057808.1:405273544-405304471 GCF_018294505.1 Triticum aestivum
GCTGGCACCCTTATCCTCCCCGTCGCCGGCGAGGTGGTCCGGCTTGGACCGGCCCCTGTTCCGACCCCGGTCGGGGGAACAGGGAAGGGGGCGAGGGGGAGTGGGAGATGGGCTAGGCCGGCTGGGCCGGGGGTCGGCCCAGTTGGGCCAGCGGTCCAGTGGGGGGGAGGGCCTTCTCTCTTTTTTTTTCTTTTTCTTTGCCTGTGCCGTGTTCTTTTGCTTTTTCTTTTTATTTGTTTATTTTCTTTTCTGTTTTATTTCATTTAAAAGTATTTAGGTATTTTATAAAAATGTGTTTTCTCCACCATAATTACCAGTGTATTATTTGGCACCCACCGAACATTTTTGTTCAAATTTTTGAAAACTTTTATTTTCCACTTTGATTTTAATTGAAGTTTGAACTAGGAGTTTGAAAAGAAATTTGATGCAATTGTGATCAAGCCCTGTTTAGCAACATGATTAGCTTAATCTCAGAGAGTTACTGTAGCATGATTCTCGGGGTGTTACACCGCCGGAGCCGCCCAAGCCGCCGCCCGTCGACCCCGCCGCCCAACGCCGCCACCCCGACGCCCCGCCGGAGCCGTCCCGCCCCGCCGGAGAGCCTCGCCGGAGGTATACCGAGCCGCCGCCGCCGTGTCCGGTTAAAAAAAACGATTCGGTTTTTTTTTTAAACCCTAGGTTTTTTTTCTTTTTTCTCGGTTTAGTTAATTAGCGAGTGTTCGCTCGTTCGTTCGTTTTAACGAACGTGTTCATCGTTTAGTTACAGTTAACGAACGTTCGTTCGATAAACTGTTCGTCAGTTTTTGTTTTTCTCGGATTTTTCGCGATTATTCCAGATCGAGATTTCTGATCCGATTTTCGTTCTAGTATATCTTTTCGCTTGTTTATCAGAATCAGGCGATTCAAGTGCCTAGAGTTTCGTCTCGAAATTCTCTTTCTGTTTAACCAACTCAAACAAGTTTTTGGTTGTGTAAAATTTGACTTAGATCCAGATTAGTAAACGAAGCTTGTTTCTTTCGTCGTTTGACTTTCGTTGCTTCGTTTGATTTGATTCTTTTTGCAAACCGGAGTTCTTAAGTTGAACTTTCTGGTTAGGTATTTTATTTGAGTTTTACCCGTGCATTAGTTGAGTGCTTACTGTATGCCAGTTTGTTTGCGATAGAGTACCCGGAGTGCGCCGCTTGCTACTTCGAATCTCTAGGTTTCACGGATCATCAGCAAGGCAAGTAACACTTTGATCATACCTCTTTACTACCCAGTTTTATTGCATTAGACCAATCCTCAAACATTGCATGATTAGGATCTAATTAAATTGTGGGTATTGGGAAGTAGATGAGGTAGTACCTATTACCTATTTTGTTATCAAAGCTTTGGGAGTTACTTCTACATTTGCTCATATTGCTATGCTCTGCTAGTAGACGTGGATTGGGTGAGTGTATCCATGACAGATGTGAGATTGTTAATTTAATGGTTTACTTAAGGTGGCAGCTTAAACACACATCTGGTGGATTGAGGCACCTGGGTATTCCAGTGATTTCCTGTTTTCTTTTGGACCGCCACCCAGACTCAAAGGGATCATGAGATTATTCATGCTAGAAACTTCCGTGTGCAGCCGCAAGCTATTATGCGCTCTAGCATAGTTGAATAAGTTGTGTGAACTCTTACAGTGGTAGACTAGCAGATGTAGGGGAAAGTAGGTGTAACGGTCTACCCGATCATAAGGTGCAAACACTTCTGAAAGACTATGTCTCGGTCATCCGTCACTCAAACACCATGTAGTGCGAGTAATCGAACGGAGGAGATCGAGTCTTGTGGGGAAAAGTGCACAAACCTCTGCAGAATGTATAAACTAATCATGATTAGCCGTGTCCCTGGTTATCGACATCTTGAGTATCTAGTACTTGGATTATCATGTGAATCTCATCATGTTACTCAAATTAATTTTGTTGGGTTAAGGATGATACTTAATTGGGATTGAGATGCTGTCAACCATTCTCAATGTTTAACAACCACCATGATAGTTAAATAAAAGTTATTCCTTTGCAGTAGGGAAAAATTGGCTTTTTCGCAAAACTGTAACCATAGAGCTTAACACCAGCCAAATATGCATGTAGTGATAGCACTATTCTGTTCATTACTCTCTATGTGTTATTTTGCCAGCATATTCCATGTGCTGACCCGTTTTCGGGCTGCAACGTTTCATGTTGCAGACTTTTCAGACGACGAGTAAGGTGCCTTAGGTCATGGTCTTATACGCAGTGATGCCGTTGGAGTTGATGGACTCACTTATCTTCCAAGCCTTCCGCTGTTATCGTTTTAGATGGCCTTAAGCCATATTTGTCATACTTATTTCTCTCTTGAGATACTCGATGTAATAAGTGTGTGATTTGCTACTCTGTTATAAATCCTCCAAGTACTGTGCGTGTCAGCATTACTGATCCAGGGATAACACTGGTGCATGGTAGATCAGACTGTTTGAGGTCTGGTCGCTGCAGCTACCTTGCTGTTTTATTTATTCATACTATAAAAATATATTTCTACCATCCATATTGCACTTTTATCACCATCTCTTCGCCGAACTAGTGCACCTATACAATTTGCCATTGTATTGAGTGTGTTGGGGACACAAGAGATTTCTTGTATTTCGTTGCAGGGTCGTTTGAGAGAGACTATCTTCATCCTACGCTTCCCACGGATTGATAAACCTTAGGTCATCCACTTGAGGGAAAATTGCTACTGTCCTACAAAACTCTGCGCTTAGAGGCCCAACACATGTCTACAAGAATAAAGTTGTGTAGTAGACATCATCGACATGGAAAAGGTTCATTGCACTCCATAATAGATGAAAATGTGGAAGAGCAAGATGAGAATAGCATGTCTAAGCTGGGAAAACCAATTACAAAAGTGTGAACTCCAAAGCAAAGCAAACAAGCAAATGGTGCCAACAAGCATAAGAGAAGCAGCAAAAGAAAATCTGAAGCCTCCACGGCTGCAGCTGATGTCTGTGCAGAGGGTTTGGATAGTGAGATCCTCACAATAAAACATGTTATTGAGGTAGAACCTCAAAAACCCTTGAGTAAGTCAAGAAATAAAGAAGCTGCAGCCCCAACAACAAGTGGAGAAACTAAAATCCTACAATTGGGTTAGTCATTGTAACTGTATTTAGATTTTACTGATCACATTATTCCTTATTTGTGTTCTAATATAATAAAATTTAGGAGCAATCTAAGCATGACAATATGCCCCAAGATATCTTTCCTACAGAGGTAAGCTAAAGTACAGATTGAAAGTGTTGAAAACTGCAACACTAGGACGTATTAGGATCACATGCACCCTTGGAAATGGTTGTAAAAAATAAACCTCAAATATTATGACCTATTAACAACAATAATTTGTATGGTTTCGTCCTCGTCTATAAAAATGTTCTAATGATGGATGTTGCTCTTTATTCTATTTGTTTTTGTTCTCATATGCACTCAGCTATAAGTAGCATAGACTTATAGCATTTCTCCTTTTCTACCACATGTCGCCATGTGAATGTTTGGAAAAGTGTGAGATCACACACTTCTGTTTGGTATTAGGATGAGGGGAAGCTGCCACAATCCATTTATTTAGGGGTAGTCTATTAGTTAAGAAAAAATTATTATTGTTTGGAAAGTACCAATTGGTAGATCCTACTATTAGGAGCCACACCGTAATAAATCATCTCCATACAAAGAGAGGAGCCACACCCACTCTCGATCAATCAAAAGAAGTATTCACCCTTTTCATAAATCAGTTTCAGATGGGTAGGTGATGAATAGGCCAAGCTTTTCGTGTGATCCATTATCTCTGCCGTAAATTGAAGATATAATTGATGTATCTGGCACCGCATGTTAATCCAGTGAAGAACCATGCTTTGGAATGCGAAAATATGGATTTGTCAGGAATGTCAAGTTGGATAAACATACCCAAGACTGCTTATTTTTCATATCATTAGTTATTGGTCTTGCAAGTATTTAATAAGTTTTCTAAATTTTATTGAAGGCGGCACCATTGAGTACAACGTTGATGACAAGATAGATGATTCGCTGTGATCAATTCAGAAAATACGAGATGAAATTGTATGTTATATGTCTTTTCTCTTATTTCAGGAAAAATGGTGCGTGTTTCCTATAACTGTCTTCTAGTTGAGAATCTAATGTGAACTCTCCAATTCTCTCTTCGTTTCAGTTGCACAAGGAAAGCATACTTCCCGAACGAAGTGCTCAGTTTGATATGGACATCCAGACGCTCTTGAGTGGTATTCTACCCTTGCCACATTTTAAACATGGTTACATTTACAAATCACATTCTACAGCTGTCACACTTCTGTAGTCAACACTTTGGACATCTTTTTCTGGGGGCCATACGTTCCTAAAATTTCTATGTTAAACACTGGTGTATCACACTTTTCATTGTGGACAAGTCATCCGCCGCACTTTGTGACATACAAATCGTCCGTCGGAACTGTGGCCAATTGTGGTAAGAAGTTTTTTTTGGATTGTTTTTTAATATTTTTGCAAGAAGTCTCCATTGGATAGTATTTGTCATCATCTATCCAGCAAGCTTGAGTTATCTCAATTCGGTTTTCATTTGCTGAAGTTTTGGCAGTTCAGACTTTATTTTATCCTTCTATTTTGCTTGGGCTATTTTGAAGCTCAGTACTAGTAGTACCGCCCTGGGTAGTGGTTGTACCACTTGCGTGGTACTTCCGTGGTCCAGTGCCGCCGGCACTACCGCCTGTGTTGGGGCTTCTGGACTCGTTTTCACTTCGGCGACAGTAGGAAAACAGTTGGGCATGGTAGTACCATTTTGGACGGTAATACCGCACCTGCCCAGTGGTAGTACCGCTCTCGCGTACTTCTGTGACCGACTTACGTAACACTACTGCATATATCTTTGCTTCTATAGTCCCTCGCTACATACACGGTAGTAGAGCGATAGTAGGGTGTGGTAGTACCGCTTCGTGCAGTACTACCGTCCTACCATCCCTCTACTGCCGCTGGTTCTCTGTGTCCTGAGACACTAAGTTGTGGTACATCTTGTGAGGACGTTAGTACCACTCTGGTGGAACTACCAGGCCTGGATTTTCGTTCTCTTTTAGTGCTACACCTAAAACTACCACCCCAAGCGGTAGTTCCGCTCCTCTGGGCGGTAGTACCGCTTCTGTGCGGGCTGGGGGCATAACTGTTGGATTTGTCCCCACCTATAAAAGGGGGTCTTCTTCCCTAGTGAACTATATCCTTTGAGCTCATACTTTGCCACATTTGTTAACCTTCTTCGAGCATTCCATCTCTCAATCCCTGCAATGATTCTTGCTATCTTTTGAGGGAAACGAGAGAGGATATCTAGATCTACATTTCCACCATTCACTTTCTCCTTTATGTGAGGGGAACCCCCTGGATCTAGATCTTGGAGTTCTTCGTGTTCTTTTCTTCGTTCTTCCTCTCATTTTCCTCGATAGCACTAGTTGTTACGGTGGGATTTGGGAGAGAAGGAATTGGGCACTTCGTGTGCCCTTGCCATTGCATTGGATGCATCGGTTTAAGTTCACCATGGTGATACGTGGAAGTAAAAGTTGAGAACCTTATTACTCTTGGTTGTTTGGGAACCCTAGAGCTTGTTCCTCTTGGGATCTTTGGTGCCCTAGACGGTCGGTGCGCTTGAAGCTCAATCATTGTGGTGTAAAGCTCCGGGCAAGCGTCGAGGTCTCCATTTAGGTTGTGGAGATCTCCCCGTGCAATAGTACAGGTTCTGATGACCGCCCCCAAGGGTTGCCAAAGTGTACGGGTTCCGGTGACCGCCCTCATGGGTCTCTCTGTGGAATCAGGGCATCTTACATTGTGCGAGGGCGTGAGGAGATTTTGGCGGCCCTAGTGGCTTCTTGGGGAACATTGTGCCTCCACACTGCTCCAAACGGAGATTAGCATCCGCAAGGGTGTGAACTTCGGGATACATCGTCATCTCCGCGTGCCTCGGTTATCTCTTACCCGGGCCCTTTACTCATGCACTTTTATTTGTGATAGCCATGGTGTTTCATGTTATATATCTTGCTATCACATAGTTGTTTATCTTGCTTAATTAGCATAAGTTGTTGGTGCACATAGGTGAGCCTAGTTGTTTTAGTTTTGTGCTTGACAAATTAAACACTAGTTTTATTCCGCATTTGCTGTTGCCTAAGCCTTTACCTTCTAGATAGTTTTATGATTTTACGTTACATCCCTTTTGATAAACAACTAATCAGTTTATTAAATTAGACCATTGTATGGTACATCCGATGAAAAGTGATACCCTTTTTCAAGGATACTGACATTTTTCGGCTTTCTCTTTCACAGTATGACTGGTCCACTATTTGTGAACGATCCATTTCCAAAAACGACATATGTAGTTGAGTACTATCACATTCTTCCAAACAAGGAAGTTTTGTCTATACTCCTCCACACGTAACATAAGATTTTTTGTGATTTTTTTGTGCGTGAAAGGAGGACAATAATATTTTGGGCTCATGGTAAATATGACACTTCGCCTGTTTCAGGAAATGTCTTCTGATTTTTCACTAAACAAGCAACCACGTTGACATGGAAAAGGCTCATTGCACTCCGTAATAGATGAAAATGTGGATGAGCAAGATGTGAATAGCACGTCCAAGCTGCAAAAATGAATTACAAAAGTGTCAACTCCAAAGCAAAGCAAACAAGTAGTTGGTGCCAGCAAGCATAAGAAAAGCAGCAAAAGAAAATCTGAAGCCTCCATGGCTGCAGCGATATCTATGCAGACGGTCTGGATAGTGAGATCCCCACAATAAAACATGTTATTGAGATGGAACCTCCAAATCCCGTGAGTAAGTCAAGAAATACAGAAGCTACAACCGCAACAGCAAGTGGAGAAACTAAACTCCTACAATCGGGTTACCATTGTAACTGTATTTAGATTTTACTAATCCCATTGTTCCTTATTGGTGTTCTGATATAATAAACTTTAGGTGTTCGAGTGGAGAAGAACAAAACACAGTAGCATTCTAAACGTGACAGTATGCCCCAAGATGTCTTTCCTGCCAAGCTAAGCTAAAGTACAGATTGAAAGTATTGAAAACTACAATACAAGGACGCATTAGGATCACATGCACCCTATGAAATGGTTGTAGAAAATAAACCTCAAATATTATGACATGTTAACAACAATAATTTGTATGGTTCCGTCCTCGTCTATAAAAATGGTCTAATGATGGATGTTGCTCTTTATTCTATTTGTTTTTGTTCTCATACGCACTCAACTATAAGTAGCATAGACTTATAGCATTTCTCCTTTTCTACCACATGTTGCCATGTGAATGTTTGGAAAAGTGTGAGATCACACACTTTTTGTTTGGTATTAGGATGAGGGGAAGCCGCCACAATCCATTCGTATCAAATAAGGGATAATAAACCATTTATTTAAGGATAGTGTATTAGTTAAGAAAAAAATTATTGTATGAAAAGTATCAATTGGTAGATCCTACTATTAGGAGCCACACCATAATAAATCATCTCCATAAAAAGAGAGGAGCCACACCCACTGTTAATCAATCAAAAGAAGTATTCACCCTTTTAATAAATCAGTTTCAGATGAGTAGGTGATGAATAGGCCAAGCCTTTCGTGTGATCCATTCTCTCTGCCATAACTTGAAGATCTAATTGTTGTATCAGGCACCGCATGTTGATCTAGTGAAGAACCATGCTTTGGAATGCGAAAATATGGATTTGTCGGGAAATTCATGTTGGATAAGCATACCCAAGACTGCTTCTTTTTCATATTAGTAGTTATTGGTCCTCCAAGTATTTAATAAGTGTTCCAAATTTTATTGAAGGCGGCACCATTGAGTACAACGTTTATGACCAGATAGATGATTCGCTGTGATCAATTCAGAAAATACGAGATGAAATTGTATGTTATATGTCTTTTCTCTTATTTCAGGAAAAATTGATGCCTGTTTCCTATAACTGTCTTCTAGTTGAGAATCCAATGTGAACTCTGCGATTCTCTCTTTGTTTAAGTTTCACAAGGAAAGCATATTTCTAGAACGAAGTTCTTAGTGTGAAATGGACATCCAGACACTCTTGATTGGTATTCTACCTTTGCCACATTTTAAAAATGGTTACATTTACAAATCACGTTGTAGAACTGTCACAATATTGTAGTCAACACTGTGGACATGTTTTCCTGGGAGCCATATTTTCTAAAATTTCTGTGTTGAACAATAGTGTATCGCACTTCTTATTGTGCACAAGTCGTCCGCCGCACTTTGTGACGTACAAATCGTGCATCAGAACTGTGGCCAATTTTGGCAAGAAGTTTTTTCTGGATTGTTTTTTAATGTTTTCGCAGGAAGTCGTTGTTGGATAGTACTTATCGTCGTTGAATCAAATAGCTTGAGTTTGCTCAATTCGGAACTCATTTGTAGAAGTGTTGGCAGTTCAAGCTTTATTGTATACTTCTATTTTGCTTGGGCTCTTCCGAATCTCAGTAGCGGTAGTACCACTTGTGCAGTACTTCCGTGGTCCAGTGCCGCGGGCACTACCACTTGTGTTCGGGCTTCTGGAATCGTTTTTGCTTCGGTGGCAGTAGGACGACTGTTGGGCATGGTAGCACCATTTTGGACGGCAGTACCACACCTGCCCAACTGTAGTACCGCTCTCGCGGTACTTCCGTGACCGACTTACGTCACACTAACGCCTATATCTTTGCTTCTATGATCCCTCGCTGCATCCACGGTAGTAGAGAGATAGTAGGGTGTGGTAGTACCGCTTCGTGCGATACTGCCGTCCTACCATCCCTCTAGTGCCGCTGCTTCTGTGTGTCCCGAGACACTAAGTGGTAGTACCTGTTGTGAGGACGTTAGTACCGCTCTGGCGGAACTACAGCGCCTGGACTTTTGTTCTCTCTTAGTGCTACACCTGAAACTACCGCCCCAAGCGGTAGTACCGCTCCTCTGGGCGGTAGTACCGCTTGTGTGCGGGCTGGGGGCATAACGGTTGGCTTTGTCCCCAACTATAAAAGGGGTCTTCTTCCCCAATGAACTTTATACTTTGAGCTCGTGTTATGCCCCATTTATTGACCTTCTTCGAGCTTTCCATCTCTCAATCACACCAATGATTCTTGCTAGCTCTTGAGGCAAAAGAGAGAGGAGGTCTAGATCTACGTTTGCACCAATAACATTCTCCTCTATGTGAGTGGAACCCGTTTAATCTAGATCTTGGAATTTTTCGTGTTCTCTTCTTCGTTCTTCCTCTTATTTTCCTCCATAGCATTAGTTGTTATGGTGGGATTTGGGAGATAAGGAATTCGGCACTTTGTGTGCCCCTACCATTGCATTTGATGCATCCGTTTGAGTTCTCCACGGTGATACCTGGAAGTAAAAGTTGAGAAGCTTATTACTCTTGCGTTTTTGGGCACCCTAGAGCTTGTTCCTGTTGGCTGCTTTGATGCCCTAGCCAGTTGGTGCGTTCAGAGCTCAATCATTGTGGTATAAAGCTTTGGGCAAGCGTTGGGGTCTCCAATTAGGTTGTGGAGATTTCTCGAGCAATTTGTATGGGTTCGGGTGACCGCCCCCAAGGGTTGCCAAAAGTGAACATGTTCCGGTGTTCACCCCCAAGGGTTGTCATTTGTACGGATTAGGTGATCACCCTCATGGATCCCTTTGTGGAATTGTGGCATCTTGCATTGTGCGAGGGCGTGTGGAGATAACAGTGGCCCTAGTGGCTTCTTGGGGAACATTGTGCCTCCACACTGCTCCAAATGGAGATTATCACCCGCAAGGGTGTGAACTTCGGGGTACATTGTCATCTTCGCGTGCCTTGGTTATCTCTTACTCGGGCCCTTTACTCATGCACTTTATTTTGTGATAGCCATTGGGTTTGATGTTATATATCTTGCTATCACATAGTTGTTTATCTTGCTTACAATAAGTTGTTGGCGCACATATGTGAGCCTAGTTGTTTTAGTTTTGTGCTTGCCAAATGAAACACTAGTTTTATTCTGCATTTGCTCTAGCCTAAGCCTTTACCTACTAGATAGTTTTATGATTTTAGGTTACATCCCTTTTGATCAACCACTAATCAGTTTATTAAATAAGACCATTGTATGGTACATCCCGATGAAAAGTGATACCCTTTTTCAAGGATACTGACATTTTTCGGCTTCTCTTTCATAGTATGACTGGCCCACTATTTGTGAATGATCCATTTCCAAAAATGACATCTGTAGTTGAGTGCTATAACATTCTTCCATACAAGGAAGTTTTGTCTATACTCCTCCACATGTAACAGACGATTTGTTGTGATTTTTTATGCGTGAAAGTAGGAAAATAACTTTTTGGGCTCATGGTAAATATGCCACTTCACGTATTTCAGGAAATGGTCTTCTAATTCTTCACTAAACGAGCAACCACGTCGACATGGAAAAGGTTCAATCCACTCCGTAATAGATGAAATGTGGAAGAGCAAGATGAGAATAGCACGTATAAGTTGCGAAAACAAATTACAAAAGTGTCAACTCCAAAGCAAAGCAAAGCAAACAAGTAGTTGGTGCTAGCAAGCATAAGAAAATCCGCAAAAGAAAAACTAAAGCTTCCGTGGCTGCAGCTGATGTCCGTCATAGGGTCTGGATAGAGAGATCCCCACAATAAAACATGTTATTGAGGTGGAACCTCCAAAACCCGCGAGAAACTAAAATCCTACAATTGGGTTAGTCATTGTAACTATATTTAGATTTTACTGATCACATTGTTCCTTATTTGTGTTCTGATATAATCAACTTTAGGTGTTCAAGTGGCGAAGAACAAGACACATGAGCATTCTAAACGTGTCAGTATGCCCCAAGATGTCTTATCTACAGAGGTAAGCTAAATTACATATTGGAAGTATTCAAAACTACAATACTAGGACGCATTAGGATCACATGCACCCTCTGAAATGGTTGTAGAAAATAAACCTCAAATATTACGACCTGTTAACAACAATTATTTGTATGGTTTCGTCCTCGTCTAAAAAAATGTTCTAATGATGGATGTTGCTCTTTATTCCATTTGTTTTTGTTCTCATGCGCACTCAACTATAAGTAGCATAGACTTAGACCATTTCTCCTTCTCTACCACATGTCGCCATGTGAATGTTTGAAAAAGTGTGAGATCACACACTTTTGTTTGGTATTAGGATGAGGCGAAGCCGCCACAATCCATTCCTATCAAATAAGGGATAATATCCCATTTATTTAAGGATAGTCTATTAGTTAAGAAAAAATTATTATTGTTGGGAAAGTACTAATTGGTAGATCCTACTATTAGGAGCCATACCATAATAAATCATCTCCATGCAAAGAGAGGAGCCACACCCACTCTCAATCACTCAAAAGAAGTATTCACCCTTTTCATAAATCAGTTTCAGATGAATTGGTGATGAATAGGCCAAGCTTTTCGTGTGATGCATTCTATCTACCGTAACTTGAAGATCTAATTGATGTATCAGGCACCGCATGTTAATCTAGTGAAGAACCATGCTAAATGCGAAAATATGGATTTGTTAGGAATGTCAAGTTGGATAAATATACCAAAGACTGCTTATTTTTCATATTTTTAGTTATTGGCTTCCAATTATTTAAAAAGTGTTTTAAATTTTATTGAAGGCGACACCATTGAGTACAATGTTGATGACAAGATAGATGATTCGCTGTGATCAATTCAGAAAATACGAGATGAAATTGTATGTTATATGTCTTTTCTCTTATTTCAGGAAAAAATTATGCTTGTTTCCTATAACTGTCTTCTAGTTGAGAATCTAATGTGAACTCTCCGATTGTCTCTTCGTTTCAGTTGCACAAGGAAAGCATACTTCCAGAACGAAGTGCTCAGTTTGATATGGACATCCAGACGCTCTTGAGTGGTATTTTACCCTTGCCACATTTTAAATATGGTTACATTTTCAAATCACGTTGTAGAACTGTCACAGTTTTGCAGTCAACACTGTGGACATCTTTTTCTGGGAGACATACATTCCTAAAATTTCTGTGTTAAACATTGGTGTATCACACTTTTCATTGTGGACAAGTCATCTGCCGCACTTTGTTACGTCCAAATCGTTCGTCGGAACTATGGCCAATTTTGGCAAGTAATTTTTTTGGATGGTTTTTTAATGTTTTTGCAAGAAGTCTCCATTGGATAGTATTTGTCATCATCTATCCAGCAAGCTTTAGTTTGCTCAAGTCGGAACTCATTTGCTGAAGTTTTGGCAGTTCAGACTTTATTTTATCCTTCTGTTTTTCTTGGGCTATTTTGAAGCTCAGTACCAGTAGTACCGCGCTGGGTATTGGTAGTACCCCTTGTGCGGTACTTCTGTGGTCCAGTGCCGCGGGCACTACCGCTTGTGTTCGGGCTTCTGGACTCGTTTTCACTGCGGCGGCAGTAGGACAGTAGTTGAGCATGGTAGTGCCATTTTGGACGGCAGTACCGCACCTGCCCAGCGGTAGTACCACTCTCGCGGTACTTCCATGACCTACTTACGTAACACTACCGCATATATCTTTGCTTCTATAGTCCCTCGCTACATCCACGGTAGTAGAGCGATAGTAGGGTGTGGTAGTACCGCTTCGTGCAGTACTACCGTCCTACCATCCCTCTACTATCACTAGTTCTCTGTGTCCCAAGACACTAAGTTGTGGTACATCTTGTGAGGATGTTAGTACCGCTCTGATGGAACTACCAGGCCTGGATTTTCGTTCTCTCTTAGTGCTACAACTGAAACTACCCCCCACCCAAGCGGTACTTCCGCTCCTCTGGGCGGTAGTACCGCTTCTATTTGGGCTCGGGGCGTAATTGTTGGATTTGTCCCCACCTACATAAGGGGGTCTTCTTCCCTAGAGAACTTTATTCTTTGAGCTCGTATTTTTTCCCATTTGTTAACCTTCTTCAAGCATTCCATCTCTCAATCCCTGCAATGATTCTTGCTATCTTTTGAGGGAAACGAGAGAGGATATCTAGATCTATATTTCCACCAATTACTTTCTCCTCTATGTGCGGGGAACCCCTTGGATCAAGATCTTGGAATTCTTCGTGTCCTCTTCTTCGTTCTTCCTCTCATTTTCCTTCATAGCATTAGTTGTTACGGTTGGATTTGGGAGAGAAGGAATTGGGCACTTCGTGTGCCCTTGCCATTGCATTGGATGCATCGGTTTAAGTTCTCCACGGTGATACGTGGAAGTAAATGTTGAGAAGCTTATTACTCTTGGTTGTTTGGGACCCGTAGACCTTGTTCCTCTTGGGTGCTTTGGTGCCCTAGACGGTTGGTGCGTTCGAAGCTCAATCATTGTGGTGTAAAGCTTTGGGAAAGCATCGAGGTCTCTATTAGGTTGTGGAGATCTCCGCGAGCAATTGTACGGGTTCCGATAACCGCCCCAAGGGTTGCCAAATAGTACGGGTTCCGGTGACCGCCCCAAGGGTTGGCATTTGTACGGATTAGGTGACCTCCCTCATGGGTCCCTTTGTGGAATCACGGCATCTTGCATTGTGCAAGGGCGTGAGGAGATTATGGTGGCCCTAGTGGCTTCTTGGGGAACATTGTGCCTCCACACTGCTCCAAACAGAGATTAGCATCCGCAAGGGTGTGAACTTCGGGATACATCGTCATCTCCGCATGCCTCGGTTACCTCTTACCCGGCCCCTTTACTCATGCACTTTACTTTATGATAGCCATAGTGTTTCATGTTATATATCTTGCTATCACATAGTTGTTTATCTTGCTTGTTTAGCATAAGTTGATGGTGCACATAGGTGAGCCTAGTTGTTTTAGTTTTGTGCTTGACAAATTAAACACTATTTTTATTCCGCATTTGCTCTAGCCTAAGCCTTTACCTACTAGATAGGTTTATGATTTTATGTTACATCCCTTTTGATCAACCACTAATCAGTTTATTAAATAAGACCATTGTATGGTGCATCCCGATGAAAAGTGATACCCTTTTTCAAGGATACTGACATTTTTCGGCTTTCTCTTTCATAGTATGACTGGTCAACTATTTGTGAATGATCCCTTTCCAAAAACAACAAATGTAGTTCAGTACTATCACATTCTTGCATACAAGGAAGTTATGTCTATACTCCTCCACATGTAACATAAGATTTGTTGTGATTTTTTATGCGTGAAAGTAGGACAATAACATTTTGGGCTCATGGTAAATATGACACTTCGCGTGTTTCAGGAAATGGTCTTCTGATTTTTCACTAAATGAGCAACCACGTTGACATGGAAAAGGTTCATTGCACTCGGTAATAGATGAAAATGTGGACGAGCAAGACGAGAATAGCACGTCTAAGCTGCGAAAACGAATTACAAAAGTGTCTACTCCAAAGCAAAGCAAAGCAAACAAGTAGTTGGTCCCAGCAAGCATAAGAAAAGTAGTAAAAGAAAATCTGAAGCCTCAATGGCTGCAGTTGATGTCTGTGCGGAGGGTCTCGATAGTGAGATCCCCACAAGAAAACATGTTATTGAGGTGGAACTTCCAAAACCCGTGAGTAAGTCAAGAAATACAGAAGCTGCAGCCGCAACAGCAAGTGGAGAAACTAAAATCCTACCATCGGGTTAGTCATTGTAACTGTATTTATATTTTACTGATCACATTGTTCCTTATTTGTGTTCTGATATAATCAATTTTAGGTGTTCAAGTGGAGAAGAACAAAACACAGGAGCATTCGAAACGTGACAGTATGTCCCAAGATGTCTTTCCAACAAAGCTAACCTAAAGTACAGATTGAAAGTATTGAAAACTACAATACTAGGACACATTAGGATCACATGCACCCTCTGAAATGGTTGTAGAAAATAAACCTAAAATATTATGACCTGTTAAAAACAATAATTTGTATTGTTTCGTCCTCGTCTATAAAAATGTTCTAATGATGGATTTTTCTCGTTATTCTATTTATTTTTGTTCTGATACGCACTCAACTATAAGTAGCATAGACTTAGAGCATTTCTCCTTCTCTACCACATGTCGCCATGTGAATGTCTGGGAAAGTGTGAGATCACACACTTTTGTTTGGTATTAGGATGAGGCGAAGCCGCCACAATCCATCCCTATCAAATCAGGGATAGTATCCCATTTATTTAAGGATAGTGTATTAGTTAAGAAAAAAATATTATTCTTCCGAAAGTATCAATTGGTAGATCCTACTATTAGGAGCCACACCATAATAAATCATCTCCATACAAAGAGAGGAGCCAGACCCACTGTCAATCAATCAAAAGAAGTATTCACCCTTTTCATAAATCAGATTCAGATGAGTAGGTGATGAATAGGCCAAGCTTTTCGTGTGATCCATTCTCTCTGCCGTAACTTGAAGATCTAATTGATGTATCAGGCACCGCATGTTAATCTAGTGAAGAACCAGGCTTTGGAATGCGAAAATATAGATTGTCAGGAAAGTCAAGTTGGATAAACATACCTAGGACTGCTTATTTTTTATATTATTAGTTATTGGGCCTCCAAGTATTTAATAAGTGTTTTAAATTTTATTTAAGGCGGCACCATTGAGTACAACGTTGATGACTAGATAGATGATTCACTGTGATCAATTCAGAAAATACGAGATGAAATTGTATGTTATATATCTTTTCTCTTATTTCAGGAAAAAATGATGCATGTTTCCTATAACTGTCTTCTAGTTGAGAATCTAATGTGAACTCTTCGATTCTCTCTTTGTTTCAGTTGCGTAAGGAAAGCATACTTCCAGGACGAAGTGCTCTATATGATAAGGACATCCAGACACTCTTGAGTGGTATTCTACCCTTGCCACATTTTAAACATGGTTACATTGACAAATCACGTTGTAGAACTGTCAAAGTTTTGTAGTCAACACTATGGACATCTTTTTCTGGGAGCCATACGTTCCTAAAATTTCTGTGTTAAACAGTGGTGTATCACACTTTTCATTGTGCGCAAGTCATCCGCCGCACTTTGTGACGTACAAATCGTCCGTCGGAACTATGCCCAATTTCGCAAGAAGTTTTTTTTGATTGTTTTCAATGTTTTTGCAAGAAGTCGTCGTTGGATAGTATTTGTCATCAGCTATCCAGCAAGCTTGAGTTTGCTCAATTCGGAATTCATTTGCCGAAGTTTTGGCAGTTCAGACTTTATTTTATCCTTCAGTTTTTCTTGGGCTATTTTGAAGCTCAGTACTGGTAGTACCGCCCTGGTTATTGGTAGTACCACTTTCGTGGTACTTCCGTGGTCCAGTGCCGCGGGGCACTACTGCTTGTGTTCCGGCTTCTGGACTGGTTTCCACTTCGGCGGCAGTAGGACGGCAGTTGGGCTTGGTAGTACCATTTTGGATGGTAGTACCGCACCTACCCAGCGGTAGTACCGCTCTCGTGGTACTTCGATAACCGACTTACGTCACACTACCGCATATATCTTTGCTTCTGTAGTCCCTCGCTACATCCACGGTAGTAGAGCGATAGTAGGGTGTGGTAGTACCGGTTCGTGCAGTACTACCGTCCTACCATCCCTCTACTGCCATTGGTTATCTATGTCCTGAGACACTAAGTGGTAGTGCCTCTTGTGAGGACGTTAGTCCCACTCTGGTGGAACTACCGGGCCTGTACTTTCGTTCTCTCTTAGTTATACACCTGAAACTACCGCCCAAGCGGTAGTTTCTCTCTTCTATGTGGTAGTACCGCTTGTGTGCGGGCTGGGGGCATAACTGTTGGATTTGTCCCCACCTATAAAAGGGGGTCTTCTTCCCTAGTGAACTTTATCCGTTGAGCTCGTATTTTGCCCCATTTGTTAACCTTCTTTGAGCATTCCATCTCTCAATCCCTGCAATGATTCTTGCCATCTTTTGAGGGAAATGAGAGAGGATATCTAGATCTATATTTCCACCAATCAGTTTCTCCTCTATGTGAGGGGAACCCCTTGGATCTAGATCTTGGAGTTCTTCGTGTTCCCTTCTTCGTTCTTCCTCTCATTTTCCTCCATAGCATTAGTTGTTACGGCAGGATTTGGGAGAGAAGGAATTGGGCACTTCGTGTGCCCTTGCCAGTACATCGGATGCATCGGTTTAAGTTCTCCACGGTGATATGTGGAAGTAGAAGTTGAGAAGCTTTTTACTCTTACCTGTTTGGGAACTCTAGAGCTTGTTCCTGTTGGGTGCTTTGGTGCCCTAGATGGTTGGTGCGTTCGAAGCTCAATCATTGTGGTGTAAAGCTCCGGGCAAGCGTCGCAGTCTCCATTTAGGTCGTGGAGATCTCCCCGAGCAATTGTACGGGTTCCGATGACTGCCCGCAAGGGTTGCCAAAGTGTACGGGTTCCGGTGACCGCCCCAAGGGTTGGTATTTGTACGGATTAGGTGACCGCCCTCATGGGTCCCTTTGTGGAATCACGGCATCTTGCATTGTGCGAGGGCATGAGGAGATTATGGTGGCCCTAGTGGCTTCTTGGAGAACATTGTGGCTCCACACTGCTCCGAACGGAGATTAGCATCCGCAAGGGTCTGAACTTCGGGATACATCGTCATCTCCGCGTGCCTCGGATATCTCTTACCCGGGCCCTTACACATGCACTTTACATTGTGATAGCCATAGTGTTTCATGTTATATATCTTGCTATCACATAGTTGTTTATCTTGCTTAATTAGCATAAGTTGTTGGTGCACATAGGTGAGCCTAGTTGTTTTAGTTTTGTGCTTGAAAAATTAAACACTAGTTTTATTCCGCTTTTGCTCTAGCCTAAGCCTTTACCTACTAGGTAGTTTTATGATTTTACATTACATACCTTTTGATCAACCACTAATCAGTTTATTAAATAAGACCATTGTATGGTACATCCCGATGAAAAGTGATACCCTTTTTCAAGGATACTGTTATTTTGTGGCTTTCTCTTTCACAGTATGACTGGTCCACTATTTGTGAATGATCCATTTCCAAAAACGACATATGTAGTTGAGTACTATCACATTCTTCCATACAAGGAAGTTTTGTCTATACTCCTCCACATGTAACATAAGATTTGTTGTGATTTGTTTATGCGTGAAAGTAGGACAATAACATTTTGGGCTCATGGTAAATATGACACTTTGCGTGTTTCAGCAAATGGTCTTCTGATTTTTCACTAAACTAGCAACCACGTTGACATGGAAAAGGTTCATTGCACTCCGTAATAGATGAAAATGTGGACGAGCAAGATGAGAATAGCACGTCTAAGCTGCGAAAATGAATTACAAAAGTGTCAACTCCAAAGCAAAGCAAACAAGCAGTTGGTGCTAGCAAGCATAAGAAAAGCAGCAAAAGAAAATCTGAAGCCTCCATGGCTGCAGCTGATGTCTGTGCAGAGGGTCTAGATAGTGAGATCCCCACAATAAAACATGTTATTGTGGTGGGACCTCCAAAACCCGTGAGTAAGTCAGGATATACAGAAGTTGTAGCCGCAACAGCAAGTGGAGAAACTAAAATCCTACTACGGGTTAGTCATTGTAACTGTATTTAGATTTTACTGATCAGATTGTTCCTTATTTATGTTCTGATATAATCAACGTTAGGAGTTCAAGTGGAGAAGAACAAAACACAGGAGCAATCTAAACATGACAATTTGCCCCAAAATGTCTTCCCTACAAAGCTAAACTAAAGTAAAGATTGAAAGTATTGAAAACTACAATACTAGGACGCATTGGGATCACATGCACCCCCTGAAATGGTTGTACAAAATAAACCTCAAATATCATAACCTGTTAACAACAATAATTTGTATGGTTTCTTCCTCGTCTATAAAAATGTTCTAATGATGGATGTTGCTCTTTATTCTATTTGTTTTTGTTCTCATATGCACTCAACTATAAATAGCATAGACTTAGAGCATTTCTCCTTTTCTACCACATGTCGCCACGTGAATGTTTGCAAAAGTGTGAGATCACACACTTCTGTTTGGTATTAGGATGAGGGGAAGCCGCCACAATCCATTCCTATCAAATAAGGGATAATATCCCATTTATTTAAGGATAGTGTATTAGTTAAAAAATATTATTGTTCGGAAAGTAGCAATTGCTAGATCCTATTATTAGGAGCCACACCCTAATAAATCATCTCCATACAAAGAGATGAGCCACACCCGCTGTCAATCGATCAAAAGAAGTATTCACCCTTTTCATATATCAGTTTGAGATGAGTAGGTGATGAATAGGCCAAGCTTTTCGTGTGATCCTTTCTCTCTGCCGTAACTTGAAGATCTAATTGATGTATCACGCAACGGATGTTATCTAGTGAAGAACCATGCTTTGGAAATGCGCAAATATGGATTTGTTCGGAAATTCAAGTTGGATAAACATACCCAAGACTGCTTCTTTTTCATATTATTAGTTATTGGTCCTCCAAGTATTTAATAAGGGTTCCAAATTTCATTGAAGGTGGCACCATTGAGTACAATGTTGACCAGATAGATGATTTTCGTTGATCAATTCAGGAAATACGGGATGAAATTGTATGTTATATGTCTTTTCTCTTATTTCAGGAAAAAATGATGCATGTTTCCTATAACTGTCTTCCAATTGAGAAACTAATGTGAATTCTCCGATTCTATCTTCGTTTCAGTTTCGCAAGGAAAGCATACTTCCAGAACGAAGTGCTCAGTGTGATATGGACATCGAGACACTCTTGAGTGGACCCTTGCCACATTTTAAACATGGTTACATTTACAAATCACGTTGTAGAACTGTCACGGTTTTGTAGTCAACACTGTGGACATGTCTTGCTGGGAGCCATACGTTTCTAAAATTTCTGTGTTAAACAGTGGTGTATCACACTTTTCATTGTGGACAAGTCGTCCGCTACACATAGTGACGTACAAATCGTCCGTCCGAACTGTGGCCAATTTTGGCAAGAAGTTTTTTGGGACTGTTTTTAATGTTTTGGCAAGCATTCGTTGTTGGATAGAATTTGTCGCCATCTATCCAACAAGCTTGAATTTGCTCAATTCGGAGCTCATTTGCAGAAGTTTTGGCAGTTCAGGCTTTATTGTATCCTTCTGTTTTGCTTGTGCTATTTTGAAGCTCAGTAGCGGTAGTACCGCCCTGGGTAGTGGTAGTACCGCTTGCACGGTACTTCCATGGTCCAGTGCCGCGGGCACTACCGCTTGTGTTCGGGCTTCTGGACTCGTTTACGCTTCGGCGGCAGTAGGACGGCAGTTGGGCATGGTAGTACTAATTAGGACGGCAGTACCGCACCTTCCCAGCGGTAGTACCGCTCTCGCGGTACTTCCCGTGACTGACATTCATCGCACTACCGCATATATCTTTGCTTCTATAGTCCCTCGCTGCATCCATGGTAGTAGAGCGATAGTAGGGTGTGGTAGTACTGCTTTGTGCGGTACTGCCGTCCTACTATCCCTCTAATGCTGCTGGTTCTTTGTTTCCAGAGACACTAAGTGGTAGTAACTCTTGTAAGGACGATAGTACTGCTCTGGCGAAACTACCGCGCCTGGACTTTTGTTCTCAATTAGTGCTACAACTGAAACTACCGCCCCAAGCAGTAGTGCCGCTCCTCTGGGCGGTAGTACCGATTCTGTGTGGGCTGGGGGCATAACGGTTGGATTTGTCCCCACCTATAAAAGGGGGTCTTGTTCCCCAATGAACTTTATCCTTTGAGCTCGTGTTTTGCCCCTTTTTTTGACCTTCTTTGAGCTTTCCATCTCTCAATCCCTCCAACGATTCTTGCTAGCTCTTCAGGGAAAAGAGAGAGGATATCTAGATCTACGTTTCCACCAATCACTTTCTTCTCTATGTGAGGGGAACCCCTTGGATCTAGATCTTGGAGTTCTTCATGTTCTCTTCTTCGTTATTCCTCTCATTTTCCTCCATATCATTAGTTGTTATGGTGGGATTTGGGAGAGAAGGAATTGGGCACTTCGTGTGCCCTTGCCATTGCATTTGATGCATCGGTGAGTTCTCCATGGTGATTCATGGAAGTAAAAGTTGAGAAGCTTATTACTATTGGTCATGTGGGCAACCTAGCTAGAGCTTGTTCCTCTTGGGTGCTTTGGTGCCCTAGACGGTTAGTGCGTTTGGAGCTCAATCATTGTGTTGTATATCTCCGGGCAAGCGTCTGGGTCTCCAATTAGGTTGTGGAGATCTCCCCGAGCAATTTATATGGGGTCCGATGACCGCCCCCAAGGGTTGCCAAAAGGTACAGGTTCCGGTGACCGCCCCAAGGTTTGCCATTTGTATGGATTAGGTGACCGCTCTAATGGGTCCCTTTGTGGAATCACGACATCTTGCATTGTGCGAGGGCCTGAGGCGATTACGGTGGCCCTAGTGGCTTCTTGGGAAACATTGTGCCTCCACACTGCTCCAAACGGAGATTAGCATCCGCAAGGGTGTGAACTTTGGGATACATCGTCATCTCCTCGTGCCTCGGTTATCTCTTACCTGGGCCCTTTACTCATGCACTTTACTTTGCAATAGCCATATTGTTTCATGTTGTATATCTTGCTATCACATAGTTGTTTATCTTGCTTAGCATAAGTTGTTGGTACATATAGGCGAGCCTAGTTGTTTCAGTTTTGTGCTTGAGAAATTAAACACTAGTTTTATTCCGCATTTGCTCTAGCCTAAGCCTTTACCTACTAGATAGTTTTATGATTTTAGGTTACATCCCTTTTGATCAACCACTAATTAGTTTATTAAAGAACATTGTATAGTACATCCCGATGAAAAGTGATACCCTTTTTCAAGGATACTGACATTTTTCGGCTTTCTCTTTCACTGTATGAGTAGTCCACTATTTGTGAATGATGCATTTCCAAAAACGACATCTGTAGTTGAGTACTATCACATTCTTCCATACAAGGATGTTTTGTCTATACTCCTCCACATGTATAAATAAGATTTGTTGTGATTTTTTTATGCGTGAATGCAGGACAATAACTTTTTGGGCTCATGGTAAATATGACACTTCGCGTGTTTCAGGAAATGGTCTTTTGATTTTCACTAAACGAGCAACCACGTTGACATGGAAAAGGTTCATTGCACTCTGTAATAAATGTAAATGTGGAAGCGCAAGATGAGAATAGCACATCTAATCTGCGAAAACGAACTACAAAAGTGTCAACTCCAAAGCGAAGCAAACAAGCAGTTGGTGCTAGCAAGGCTGTAGCTGATGTCTGTGGAGATGGTCTAGATAGTGAGATCCCCACAATAAAACCTGTTATTGAGGCGGAACCTCCAAAACCCGTGAGTAAGTCAAGAAATACAGAAGCTGCAGCCGCAAGGACAAGTGCATAAACTAAAATCCTACAATCGGGTTAGTCATTGTAACAGTATTTAGAGTTTACTGATCACATTGTTTCTTATTTCTGTTCTTATATAATCAACTTTAGGTGTTCATGTGGAGAAGAAAAAACACAGGAGCAATCTAAACGTGACAGTATGCCCCAAGATGTCTTTCCTACAGAGCTAAGCTAAACTACAGATAGAAAGTATTGAAAACTACAATACTAGGATGCATTAGGATCACATGCACCCTATGAAATGGTTCTAGAAAATAAACCTCAAATATTATAACCTATTAAAAACAATAATTTGTATGGTTTCGTCCTCGTCTATAAAAATGTTGTAATGATGGATGTTGCTCTTTATTATATTTGTTTTTGTTCTCATATGCACTCAACTATAAATAGCATAGACTTAGAGCATTTCTCCTTTTGTACCACATGTCGCCACGTGAATGTTTGGAAAATCGTGAGATCACACACTTTTGTTTGGTATTAGGATGAGGGGAAGCCCCCACAATCCATTCCCATCAAATAAGGGATAATATCCCACTTATTTAAGGATAGTGTATTAGTTCAGAAAAAATTATTATTGTTCGAAAAGTATCAATTGGTAGATCTTATGACTAGGAGCCACTCCCTAATAAATCATCTACATACAAAGAGAGGAGCCAAACCCACTGTCAATCAATCAATCAAAAGAAGTACTCCCTTTTCATAAATATGTTTCAGATGAGTAGGTGATAAATAGTCCAAGATTTTAGTGTGATCCATTCTCTCTGCCGTAACTTGAAGATCTAATTGTTGTATCAGGCACCACATGATGATCTAGTGAAGAACCATGCTTTGGAATGCGAAAATATGGATTTGTCTAGAAAGTCAGGTTGGACAAACATACCCGATACTGCTTATTTTTCATATTATTAGATTTTGGTACTCCAAGTATTTAATAAGTGTTCCAAATTTCATTGAAGGCGGCACCATTGAGTAAAGCGTTGATGACCAGATAGATGATTCTCTGTGATCAATTCAGAAAATACGGGATGAAATTTTATGTTATATGTCTTTTCTCTTATTTCAGGAAAAACTGATCCTTGTTTCCTATAACTGTCTACTAGTTGAGAATCTAATGTTAACGCTCTGATTCTCTCTTCGTTTCGGTTTCGCAAGGAAAGCATACTTCCAGAATGAAGTGCTCAGTGTGATATGGACATCCAGACACCCTAGAGTAGTATTCTACCCTTGGCACATTTTAAACATGGTTACTAACGATGACATGTACCTAGGGTAGGGCAATAGACCTCATCTAAGCACCCTTCCCAAGGACACTGCCCTACAGTCAAGAACATTCAAAGGACAGGAAATTCTACCGACTGGAATCACCTCAAGGTGCAACCCACTCGACCAACGGTTCCACTCGACAGAGATATATTCACTCGACCATATCAGAAACCACTCGGTGTATAGAAGATCTAAGGTCACTCTGAATGGCAATGGTCGGGCGTTCACTCCGTAGTCTTAATGGTCATTTATATGAGTTTAATGCTGACGTTACCAGTAACGTCCCCTCATTATGTACAATGAACCCTATGTAACGGGGGACGGCTGGGGTCCTGGCGCACTCCATATAAGCCACCCCCCTCCTCTGGGACAAGGGTTCGCACGCTCTGTAACTTCACGCGTAATCCAATCGAACGAGCCCCCGGGCACCGAGACATAGGGCTGTTACTTCCTCTGAGAAGGGCCTGAACTCGTAAATCTTGCATGCACAACCTCATCGTAGCTAGGATCTTGCCTCCTCATACCTACCCCCCATTCTACTGTCAGACTTAGAACCACGATAGTTGGCGCCCACCGTGGGGCAGGTGTCTTAGCGAATTTTCGGTGAGGTTGCGATTTTTCCGATTCCCATCATCATGGTTTTTGGTGGAGGTTTGGCTGAGGACCGCGAGATCCGTCTCGGCGCACTCGTTTTCATCGCCTGCTACTCAGCCTGGCTCTAGGAGGCCCCCCTCGACGTCGAGACACTCCCCGTCCGCGGGGCGACGCACTTTCGCACGTGCGTCCTTCTGTGGCAGCCGTCGGCCCAGTATCGGTTGGCTCCCATGGTGTCTTCGCTCCCTGCTGTTCGTCGCCGCAAGCGATCCGGTCGGTCGCAGCTTCAGCGGTGGGTGTAACATGCGGTGGCACGTCAGCCGGCCACCCCTCAAGTCACAGTAATCGAGCCCGACAAATCTCTCTACGGCCTGTTCGACTGGCTCCGTCGAGATCCTTTCCGAGTGCGACAGCAGTGACCCTGTGGCGGAAGTCTTGGTGGCCAACGCGCCGCACAGCCCACCTGGTTTTCATAGCGACGATGGCGGCGACAGCGGTGGCGATCCGTCGCGTGTTCATGAGGAGTATCATCCCGAAGCCCTCACCTCACAGCAGAGGGAGGAACTTCACCGCCGCAACGTGGAGTTGCTCCACACACCCATCGTCGGAGAGACCTCTGAGGCCCGGGCCTTGGAGGCGGCGCGCCTGGCCACTTTGGCTGAGCGCACTCGACTGGAGATCCTTCAGCATGCACCTGACGAGCGTGCTCGGCGGCAGATCCCTGAGTCCAGTCGACGGCAGCGACAACTATTTCTACCTGAACCACAGGTATACCGCACTCCGATTCAGAATCTTACAGCTGCAGCCCGTATAGCAGAGTCTATTCAGCTGTCTCAATCGGAGACTGGAAGAGGTTTGATCCAGATAAGAGCGTTGCTCCGGGCAGCAGGAGAGCAAAACACAGCGGTATCTCAGTCTCGTAACAGAATCCATAGCAGATCTGTAGTGGCTGATATAGTTCAGTCGGCTCACAGCCCAAGATCGCCCCTGTGGCGTGAGGGACGTGGGCATCGCCAAGTGCGGTACGTGGGTTGGAACCACGAGCAGCATGGTCACCGACTCTGCCGTGATGACCGCCGTCGAGTGCCTACGCCTCCTCCGAGGAGTCGATCATATGTGCCCCGGCAATATGATGACAGGCGCCCGCACAGTGGTGAGTGGAGGGTACCAGTCGACCCAAGAGAGCCAGGTTTTGATGCGAGGTCGATCCTCATTCAAGGTCTGGTCGACAGGAATAGAGCACACAGAGAAGGACTTGGTAGAGATGGTCCGACTGGCAGTAGAGTTCATGTTTCTGGTCCAGAATGTTTCAGCAGAGCCATCAGAGCACCTGAGATTCCTCCCAACTTCAGGTTGGCTACTGGAGTTAGTAAGTTCACCGGTGAGTCGAAGCCTGACAATTGGCTTGAGGATTACCGAGTGGCTGTGCAGATCGGTGGTGGTAATGATGAGGTGGGCATGAAGCACCTCCCCCTGATGCTTGAAGGATCAGCTAGAGCTTGGTTGAATCAACTGACTCCAAGCAGTATAAAGAGTTAGCCCGAGTGTTTGTCAGTACGTTTGGGGGTACATGCAAACGACCTTGAGGGTTAGCAGAATTACAGCATTGTGTGCAAAACCCGAATGAAACTTTGAGAGATTACATCCAGAGGTGGACCACTTTGCATCACACAGTGGAGAATGTGTCTCATCATCAAGCAGTGTGCGCCTTCAAGGAGGGCGTTCGGTATCGAGAGCTTAACCTGAAATTCAGTCGAACAGGAGATATGACCCTCACTCGAATGATAGAAATAGCCACTCGGTATGCTAATGGCGAAGAAGAAGACCGACTCCGCAGTGGCAAGAGCAAACCAGTCAGCCAAGACACCGGAGGAGGTAATTCCAATCGGAAGCAGAAATGCAAAGCTGAGCCTGTAGGACCTGGTGAAACTGCAGCCGTGATCCAAGGAAAATTTAAGGGAAAACCTAAGGGGCCCTGGACCCCCAAGAAGGTGAAAGATCAAGCAGGGAATGATGTGTTGGATTTGCCATGTCACATTCACACCAAGAAAGACGAAGAGGGAAATCTGATTTATCCCAAGCATACCACTCGACAGTGTCGACTCCTCATCCAACAATTCCGAGAGAAACAATCCAGCGAGAAAGAGAAGGAGTCTGATAAGGATGAGGACAAAGAGGAGGATGAAGGTTTCCCCAATGTCAATTCCACCTTGGTGATTTTTGCTGACATTGAGAGCAAAAGTCGACTGAAAGTCATAAACAGAGAAGTAAACATGGTTGCCCCGGTAATGACGACATATTTGAAGTGGTCGCAAACTGCAATCACATTTGACCAGTCCGATAACTCAGCACGCGTTGCCACTCCAGGGCGGCAAGTGTTGGTGGTCGACCCAGTTGTTGGAGGCACTCGACAGACCAAAGTGTTGATGGATGGTGGCAGTGGTCTGAATATTCTTTACGCTGAAACCCTGAAGGGGATGGGCATTCCGATGTCCAAGCTTAGTGAGAGAAACATGAGTTTCCACGGTGTTATCCCTAGAAATAAAGCTGAATCACTTGGCCAGATCACTCTTGACGTGGTTTTTGGTGATTCGAAGAATTACCGTATGGAAAAAGTTGACTTTTGAAGTGGTGGATTTTCAAAGTGCTTATCATGCTATTCTGGGCAGGCCTGCATATGCTCGTTTCATGGCTTGACCATGTTACGTGTATCTTAAGTTGAAGATGCCTGGTCCTAGTGGTGCGATCACAGTTATTGGTAATCGGCAGAAAGCAGAAGAGTGCCTCCAGAAGGGCTCAAAAATTGCTGATGAACAAATGGCAGCAGTTGTAATGCAAGAATACCAGAAAAATGCAGACCCGAGTGATTTGTTGCGAGCCAAGAAGCCTGCGTCAGATACTGCATTTCAGTCATCCGGTGAAACAAAGTCAGTTCATATTCACCCGACCGATCCCAATGCTGCACCGACTCATATCTCAACAACACTTGACAACAAATAGGAAGAAGTGCTCATCCAGTTCCTCCATGAAAACTGGGACATCTTTGCATGGAAACCTTCTGACATGCTAGGTGTACCCAGGGGACTGACTGAGCACCGTTTGCGAGTCGATCCGAAAGCAAAACCCATTAAAGAGCATCTCCATCGATCTGTCGTGGAGAAGAGAAAGGCAATCGGCGAGGAGGTGGCTCGGCTTCTGGCAGCTGAGTTCATCCACGAAATTTACCACTCCGAGTGGCTCGCCAATGTTGTCATGGTCCCCAAGAAGGACGATTCACTTCGTATGTGCATTGATATCAAGCATATCAATCGGGCCTGCCCGAAAGATCATTTCCCTCTGCCCCGCATCGACCAGATTGTCGACTCAACCGCGGGTTGTGAGCGTTTGTCTTTTCTGGATGCATATTCCGGGTATCATTAGATCCGACTGTATGGACCCGATGAAATACAAACAGCTTTTTATCACGCCATTCGCGTGCTTTTGCTATGTTACCATGCCATTCGGTCTCAAGAATGTTGGTGCCACATTTATGAGGATGATTCAAAAGTGCCTGCTCACTCAAATCAGTCGGAATGTGGAAGCATATATGGATGACATCGTGGTTAAGTCACGTAAAGGTTCCGACCTGCTGACTGACCTCGCTGAAACCTTTGCCAACCTGAGGAGGTATGATATCAAGCTTAATCCGTCGAAATGCACATTCGGAGTTCCAGGTGGAAAGTTACTCGGTTTCCTCATTTCCGAACGAGGGATCAACGTGAACCCAGAGAAGGTTGGCGCCATCCTCTGAATGAAACGCCCTGTTTGTGTGCATGACGTTCAGAAGCTCACTAGTTGTTTGGCCACTTTGAGTCGATTCATCTCTCGTCTCGATGAAAAGCCATTGCCTCTTTACCGACTGATGAAGAAATATGATAAGTTCAGGTGGACTCCTGAAGCTGACGCAGCGTTTGCAGAGCTCAAAGCCTTGCTTTCCACCCAGCCGGTGCTCGCTGCTCGAATTAGCAAAGTGCCTTTACTGTTTTATATTGCAGCCACTGGACAAGTTGTCAGTACAGTACTCACGGTCGAGCGGGAAGAAGAAGGTAAAGCCTATAAACTTCAGCGCCTAGTGTACTATATTTCTGAAATCTTGACTCCATCCAAGAAGAGATATCCTCATTATCAGAAGCTTGTTTATGGAATCTACTTGACCACGAAGAAGGTTGCACATTATTTCTCAGATCATTCGATTACAGTCGTCAGCGACGCTCCATTGCAGAAATTCTGAACAACAGAGATGCAACTGGTCGAGTGGCAAAATGGGCGATTGAACTCCTTCCATTGGATATCAAGTTTGAGGCAAAGAAAGCTATCATGTCCCAAGCCATAGAAGATTTCCTCGCCGAGTGGGTTGAACAGCAACAACCGACTCAGATTCACTTGGAGCATTGGACTATGTTTTTTGATGGATCCAAGCTGCTAAATGGTTCTGGTGCTGGGGTAGTACTGGTATCCCCCCGAGGGGACAAGCTTAGTTATGTTCTCCAGATTCACTTTGATTCCTCCAAGAATGAAGTTGAATATGAGGCACTTCTATATGGGTTGCGTATGGCCATTTCACTCGGCATCCGTAACCTAATGGTTTATAGCGACTCAGATTTGGTGGTCAATCAAGTGATATAGGAGTGGGACATCAGGAGCCCAGCTATGACTGGCTATTGCAATGCGGTGAGAAAGTTAGAAAAGAAGTTTGAAGGGCTAGAGATCCACCAGATTCCCCGACTAAAGAACCAAGCAGCTGATGACCTAGCAAAGATAGGTTCCAAGCGGGAGCCCATTCCTAGCAATGTGTTCTTGGAGCATCTTCACACACCATTGGTTCAAGAGGATCCCTTCACAGAAGAGCCCCGCAGCCTAAGAGTTCTGTTGATCCGACTGAAGTTGAAATCCCTGCCGTGGTCGAGTTAATCATGGAGGTTTTGGTCGTGATTCCTGATTGACAGTACAGTATATTGCATATATTCTCAAGAAAGAGCTTCCAGAAGATGAACAGGAGGCACGTCAGATTGTCCATCGATCCAAGTCCTTTACGGTGATAGGTGGATAGCTCTATAGAGAGAGTGTTACTGGAGTTGCTCAGCGGTGCATCATGCCAGAAGAAGGTTGAATGATTCTCAACCACATCCACTCGGGGACCTGTGGTCACCATGCGTCTTCTCGGGCCATTGTGGCCAAAGCATACCGAGCGGGATTCTATTGGCCGCGAGCAAATGAAATGGCAAAAAGACATAGTCGACAAGTGTGAAGGCTGTCAGTTCTACTCCAGCATGTCTCACAAGCCCGCGTCAGCCCTGAAGACCATTCCACTCGTCTAGCCCTTTGCAGTCTGGGGATTGGATATGGTAGGACCTCTGAGGACTGGCAGGAGCGGCTTCACTCATCTGCTTGCTGCAGTCGACAAGTTCACTAAGTGGATTGAAGCCAAACCCATCAAAAACCTCGACTCAAGTACCGCCGTCAACTTCATCAGAGAATTAACATTCAGATATGGAGTCCCGCACAGCATCATCACGGACAATGGTTCAAACTTTGATTCAGATGAGTTCAGGGCTTTCTGTGCTTCCCAAGGCACTCCGGTTGACTATGCTTCAGTCGCTCACCCGCAGTCGAATGGACAAGCAGAAAGGGCAAATGGTTTGATCCTCCAAGGGCTGAAGCCTAGGTTTATGCGTGACCTCAAACACGCGGCAGGTGCCTGGGTGGACGAGCTACCATCAGTACAGTGGGGTCTAAGAACAAGGCTGAATTGGTCGACTGGTCGGACTCCCTTCTTCATGGTCTATGGAGCTGAAGCTGTGCTGCCGTTTGATTTACTCCACAATGCTCCACGAGTAGAACTTTTCTCAGAAGCAGAAGCAGAACAAGCCCGGCAAGATGCGGTCGATCTTCTGGAAGAGGAAAGAGAGATGGCCCTGATCAGGTCGACCATTTATCAGCAAGACCTTCGTCGATTCCTTGCTAGAAACGTGAGAGGTCGAGCATTTCACGAAGGGGATCTCGTGCTCCGAGCGGATCAGCAGCGGACCCATAAGCTTGCTCCCGCCTAGGAAGGCCCCTTCATCATCACCAAGGTGCTCCACAATGGAGCATATCCCCTGTATGATGTGGAACACGAGTAAGATGAGCCACGCGCTTGGAATGCGGAACTGCTCCGCCACTTTTATACTTAAGAGTTCAGATTGTTGTCATGTAATAAGAAGTACCTTTCAGTTTGTTTATCAAAGACATGGTTTTACAGTCTTCTGAATGATATTTATTACTTATACATGTGTTCAAAATCCCCCAGTGGGTGGCTTAGCTGCGAATCCGATTCGCCTAAGTTTCAAAAACAACTACTGAGTGAAGAGCAAGCCTCTCACTCGGAGGCTTAGCTGCGAATCCGATTCGTACCGAGTGAAGATCAAGCCTCTCACTCGGAGGCTTAGCTGCGAATCCGATTCACCTAAGTTTAAGAAACAACCACCGAGTGAAGAGCAAGCCTCTCACTCGAAGGCTTAGGCGCGAACCTGATTCGCCTAAGTTTAAAAAATCCTACCGAGTGATGAGCAACCCTCTCACTCAGGGGCTTAGCTGCAGTATCGTACTCGCCTAAGTTTGAAAAAATTATACCGAGTGATGACCAACCCTCTCACTCGAGGGCTTAGCTGCAGTCTCGTACTCGCCTAAGTTTAAAAAATCCTACCAAGTGATGAGCAACCCTCTCACTCGGGG